>NC_092754.1:79373220-79640720 GCF_047496795.1 Chiloscyllium punctatum | reverse complement strand
TATGTCTTCTGATCTTATGGTTAATGTTGGCTCTCCTCATCCCTTATTATAGCTGCATCATGATTCTGACCTAATGATTTATAAAGAGGCACGTTCCAATACTGATGACTGGCAATATCATTATCTCTCCCTCCAGTCGCAGCAGCCATTTCCTCCAATTCTCTCTGATTTCTGTCTCCTCCCCAATGTCATAATCACACAGTAATTGAAGTCTAATAAATTATACTTTATCAGAGTTCATTGACATCAATAACATCAACAGCATGACCCTTACTTGCCCCTTCTCATCCTCAAATAACAATCTGAATTGTATTTGTCATGTACAATTCTCTGTTAACATATCCATGCAGTTTGCCTGTTATAATCCATGTTATATTAAACACATTTTCCCATCAGATTTTGGGCTATAAAAGTTAATTCATCAATATAATCACTGATCAATAATTTCAGGCTATCATTTCCATTGATAAATGGAGAAACTCGTTTATGTTCCAACAATTCTCTGTCATTGCTCTCATATCCAAGGCAGATTGAATGATTGCACACAAACAATCTGCCATCTCCAACATCCCTTCCCACAGTCACTCCAACATATCCCATGCGGACTGTGAAAATTTTAAACGTTATTTTGAATTTTAATAAAATTAATATTGAATTGAAAGGGTTTAACTGGAGCTAATTGTTCACCGACTGTGATTCTTGTCAATCTCTGTGGATTCTAATTATCCCAGTGGAGGGTTTCCATCGTTAAACGATAAATGGGCTCTGTCAATGTATTATCCGATAGTGTGAGAGGGAGTATTACCGACAGCACTAACAGGGATCAGCAGCTCCAAAGGGAAGGGAGGAGAGATCAGAATCTGAGAACATTACACTCGAATGTTCCAACAATGGATCAGAATCTGAGAGCATTAGACTTGAATGTTCCCACAATGAACAGGAGTTTATCCTTGGGTCTTTACTTTCTTTCTCAGCCTTGGATATCATTAGCATGGCGGATCCAGGAAATCCTTTGGATTATTCAAGGTGGTTACTAACCCATCCTCACTATAGTTGGTGTTCTTAGTAAGTCATTCTCTTTGACTGTTAACCTGGGTCGAACTGAATTTCTGCTCATGATATGTAAATAATAGGAAATGGCAATCAATGTCTTCAGTTCCAATCAAAAGTTCCTTTCCTTATAAAATATATAAAGCAAATTACTATTTACAAATTACTCACAGATATGCGAGAAGGAACTCAAACTCCATAATCCTTTCTGTCCTGCACAAATTTTCATTTCCATATCCTCCCTACCCACCAATCCTGTCCATTACCACCATTATGATATCCCAGTCGCCTCCTCAGCCTCAGTGCAACTCCTGAATGAACCATCGTTTGTGTTTTTGTTAAATCCGATACAGCTGTTTCATCAAATCTCTTCAAACCACATGTCCACTACAAAATAATTGCATTTGAGATGTTTAACTTGTTCTCTGAACAAAATCTGTCAGATGTAAGACAGTGTATAGTGCTCAAGTCAATGACACTTAACCTACTGCCATTGAATAATAATCCATTGACATCTCATGAAAGAAATTGATATAATTAAAATGAAACCATGATCATTTGTGAGAAAAAGCCCATCTGCTTGCCTCATGTCCTTATGAGAAGACAATGGGTCATCCTTGCCTGGACAGGTCTCCGTGTGACTGCAATCCCACAGCAATGTAGTTTATTCTTTACTGTCCTGTGGAACAGCTGAACCAGCCACTCAGTTTCAGATCGGTATAACATGCTGGTCTGAACAGGGCTGCACACATCCTGTGAGGGAAGAACAAAGAAAAGATAGCTCCTCCCTCTCCGTGTTTACCATATTCCCACAGCCCATTTCCATTGGGGGAGGTGACCATTCCTTGTTTTAGGTGGATTCTATATCTTTGAAGTTCTCCACAAGAGTGATGTTCATCTCCATCTCTGGTGTTGGCTTTATTGATGTTGATGTACAGACGGAAGGAACTTGTAAATTTCACGTCAGTCTCAGGGCATAGAGAAGGAATGGCTTTTTCACACCACAGGAAAGAAACAGAGACGGCAAAGTGAGGGAAGGGAATTATTATGATCATCCCTGAGAGTGTTGTTGAGGCAGTATTTAGGGTATTGTGGGCAGATTTTCTCTCCTTTATAAGGAATGATCTCCTCGTCACAGAGAGAGTGTGAAAGAGTGTCAACAGACTAATCACAGGAATCATTGTACCATGAGGAGTGAGTGAAGATTAATCTGTAGCTCTGTGACACAATAAGAGGTAATTGCATTGAAACTTGAGGGGAATGGGCAATCACTCATTATGTTCTAAACAGACACTAAGAACGTGATAAATTCCATTGTTTGTATTTTTTTACGCGGGTTATAATTCTCGATAGTTTAAGTGCCTCTGAGAACGTTTCTCCTACTTCAGCCCTACTCTCCATGTCGATTGACAGAGACAGGTTCAGGGTTTGCATACAGTCTCCGACATTAATATAGTACATTCGGTATGTGTGATTCTGCACAGAACGTCATGTTATCCACAATCCCGACAGCAGCCAAAATATCTTTACTCTAAAACAGTTAACTATTCCCAACAGCTTCTGTCCTGGATAGAGAACATGGTTCTGTCTTCTCGGAGGGGGAAGATGTCTCCTTGAGACCTCGCATAAGATATGTGGCTTCTCTCCTCACCGCCAGGAAACTATGTTAAAATGGCACACGTTCCACATGCAATGGGGCTACGAGGAACATCATGGAGCCATCCCTGAGTGCAGTCTCTGCTCCTTTTGTTTGTCACGTTGGAGCATCAATGACATCCTCCATTTTCTCCATAAACCCTTGAGGAGATGAATGTTCTCGTCCAGGTCGCATGGAACACGCTCAAGGGTCTGATTGGACTTTTCACGTTCCTGTTTAGCAGTTAGATGCACTGACGAGACTGCTTCTTTTCTTGTGGAACAGGCAGAAGGGTTGAATGGTTTGTCCCTCTTCTTGTTCATTCGTTTCGATGGCCTGAATTACTTCCTCATATCCGGGTGCAACCACATTGAGATGCTGAATGAGCTGCTCTTTTAACTGTGGAAATGTGCAGTATCTGGCCGTGCTGTATCATGAATGTTACCGACACTTTAACAGCACAAGCCTGAATGTTGTCCGGGTCTTGCTGCATATGGACGCAGACTGGTTCAGGAGCTGACAGTGTACAAAATGTCCTGAATATTGTCTGATCTTCAGTGACCATCACAACTTCTAATCATATGGTGGTGGAAAGGATTGATGCAGCAGCTGGAGCTGTTTGTGTTAAGGAAGCTCCCCTGAGGATGTCTTGAAGTGTTGTCCTGGAACTGAAAGGATTGATGTCCACAAACCACGCATATCTTCTGTTGTGCTATGGATGACCCCAACCAGAAGAGATATTGTGGCTGATGCCCACGAAATTTAATTTAGTCAGCGATCCTTGATACCATACTTAGTCAACTCCGGCCTTCATATCAGGGTCTGCCACTCTTAGCTGGGCTCCTGTGTTCACCTCTTTTGAACTCATCAATAGGTTATTGTGTCTGTGTGGGGAATGCTTTCTTCTCACAGAGGGTAATGCATGTCAGGAACCATCTGGATGAGAGAGTTCGGGGATCTAGATCACTGAACGTAGTTACAGTGGAGCTAGATTGGTTTTTGCCCACTATCATTTTGTTGAAGGGTTTGAAGAATTGGGAATTGAATGGAATTGCTACCAACAGTGAATCAGCCATCATGGTCTACAATGGCACAGCAGGATTGACTGGCCGACCTACGTCATCCTGTTCCTTATGCTCTGATATCTTGTATCTGGAAAGTTAATGGTTGTAATTTTCCTGAATGTTGCAGTCGGAGAGCGCAAATAATTTTGTGTATCATCTCTGAGTGATATCTGTGGGCTGTTTTCAATCTGGGCTGTAATCTGGGTCCACTACATGACCAACAAATGAACCGCAGATTGCAGAGCGGAAACACTCTGTAAAGAGACCAGAGGCGTCTTTCAAACCCAGCTTGTATTACCCAATAGCATTTTCCAATCCACACCATACTGTGTGTGTCAGTCTGGAGGAACTGAATGATATACTGTGTTACTGTGAACCAGGTATTTCGTGCAAGTGGCCTCCATCTGCTCCTGTGCGGGGCTGAATAGAACATTGGAACATTTGAGTGAGGAGCAGGAGTGGGTCATTAACCACTTTGCCACTGCTGTACCAGGTACTAAGTTCGTAGCTGATCTGGTTGTGGTCTTAAAAGCACTTTTCTGGATGCACCATTTCCATTCATTCATTTCTCTGTTCAATACAAACACCTAGACATCACATATTTCTGGGAAAGGGAATTCCCGCTTTTACAGCTCTTTCAGAATTTCTCATTCGTGTTCCAACCAATGTTACAGGGTCACTGATTCCTTTTGCAGTCACACTCCTCCACTGGTTACAAGAAATTTCAAAGTTTAGTGATAAGGCCAATGATATCAGTGTCAGCCTGGCTCACCTTCTAGAGAAATGTGACAAACACACAAACGTGCCGCTGCATGCACACATGAAAACACACATTTTAAGACAAAACAAAAAAAGAAAGCTTTCTCGAGTTCTTTAATAGCTGAACTCTTAACAAATGGAAAGATGACAGAATGTCCCAAATGTTATTCGGTCCTCTGAAGTTCTTCCGCTCACACAAGCTGCTTCCAGGCTATCTCCCCGGAACAGCTGGATTTGGTTCAATTCACTTTACGTCAGACGGTGGAAAGATGCCAAAGAATCTTTCATCAGGAAACCTACACGATTGGTAAAGATGACGCAGGATTTTTTTTTCTCTTGTCAGGTGGAAAAAAATGAGAGAGGGGGGCACGAGGCTGCTACTTCTGTGGCAGGTAACATTTTTATCCCTCCCTGTGTTAACCTATGAAATAATGCTAACTGAACACCAAAAAGGACCACGTGTGATTTCCTTGAAAATTCTCTGCAATGGATGATAAGATCCTATATACAAATGCATCATTACTGCTGTTGTACACAGTGCCTTTTCTGAGCAAAAGAAAAACAAAATCCCAGCTGCATAATTTCATGGCATGTTTACATGTGTCTGCATAATTTTAAGGAATCGGTTGATGTCTTCATTATATCTGCGTTAAAAATCAATGTTACGACAGTGTGTGAAGCCCTTCTGCTAATTTAAACCAGACACACAGAAAAAAAAATCACCTCGCCTATAGTCTGTAAAAGTGTGAGTGACAAAGAACGACCAAATCCCACTATCTATCGAAAGAAATAATAGTTTATTTTTTAACTCCAAGAAAAAAAAGAGAACATTAATCAACAACTTTCCACACTGTACTCATCCTGGTCTGATCAGTTTATCTACTTCCCACTCTATAGCAATGTACTGATCCAATAAAACCACCCGATTAAGATTTACAAAAAGAAATTGAACTTCAAAACCCCGAGTGAGTTATGTCGATTTTCCTGTGAATCTTCATCTGTCGGTTTTCCCGGGTCTTTTCTTCGGTCTTCAACTGCACAGATTTCATGGAAACAGGTCCCTTTCAAAGAGCGATTCTGCAGGCAGTCTGCATTTATTAGTGCTTTTTGCCGCCCTGGCTAACTGTTCAAAATGCCCGATTTTATACCACAAAACACCAGATTGTCTCATTGGTTTTATAGCATTAAAATTCAAATTCGTTTGGATTTTGGTTTCTTGGGCGTAAGTTAAACTGATCGGCCTAAATCGAATTTGTTGCATATCATAGCACTCAGCTCAACTGTTTCTTTCAGTCAAATGTTACTTTTTTAAAAAAAATCAGCACACTCTGTGTTTGTTAAGTCCTTGCCAACTTTTACTCTCTTTAAAAGGTGCAGTACCCGCCTAAGCATTTTTATCAATCAACACATTTTATTCTTAACACTTATTCTGTAGTTTCAAACACCCTAACAAGATAAAATATGTATCCAGCTAATTTTTTCACAAAATCGTGTATGGTTCAAAAAGATTTCGCATCCAATACCTGAACTGGTAATGCTTCTTATCAAAAGGCCTCCCAGGACCGTGTGGACAGGGAGAAGGAGAGGCATGTTTCGGGCACAGTCCTGATGGAGGGCTTATGCCCGAAACATTGACTTTCCTGCTCCTCGGATGCTGCCTGACCTGCTGTGCTTTTCCAGGGCAACATTTATTGATTCTGGCCTCCAGCATCTGCAGTCTCGCTGTCCAGATGCAGTAAAACATTGCTATGATTAAACCCGATCCCCTTTCCCAGAAACAACATCATTTCATACCACTTGCTAAATCTGTGGACTACCTTAATGGATCGGAGCAGAAGTTGGCCATTCGGCTGCACCATTCAGAATGCTCAGGGCTGATCTGAATGTTCTGACCATCTTCTGGTCTGTTCCCAATAAACATTGACCCTCCTGTCCAGGAATGATTATTCGAGGTCAGCCTTGAATAGCTTAAAAAGCCGCGTCTTTAGTGCTCCCTGAGGAAAAAGGCACCACAGATAGCATAACACGAAAGGGAAAGGAACGTCCTTATTTCATTGCAGGACCCATTATTTTAAAACTGTTTTAAACTAACATCAAATTGCCACCTTTTTTGAAACATAAGGACAGAATAATTAGAAATAGACATAGACTATACAGCCCTCTAAACCTGTCCAACATTACCACTGACTCTTTCCAATCAAATATGTATTAAACTCATTCTCCGCTCCTGTCCCAGGAAGAGAATACCAGATAGCAGAACACCACACGAGCATTAAAAAAAGGAGCAGAATTAGGCAATTCGGCCCATCGAAGCTGAATGTCATTTAATAATGGCTTAGAGGTTTCTCAACATCATTCTAGTGACTTCTCTCGGTAACCCTTGGTACCCTTATTCATCAAAAACCTATCTATCTCTGGCTTATAGACACAAGTGCCTGCGTTTCTGTGAATCTGCATGCGTGCATGTGTGTTTGTTCATGTGTTTGTGTGTCTGTGTATTTGTGTGTATACATTTGTTTTTCCGTGTATTAGCCTCTGTATTATCTGTTTAAGTCTGTTTGTGTGTGACTGTGTATGTCTCTGTATGCCTCTACATGTGTGCGGGTCCATTTCGTTACATGTGCTGTGAGTGTTAGTATATTGTGGTGTTTTCATATGTCTCTTAGTATTTCTGTGTCTGCATCTTTCTGCAATGAGATATTTGTTGTTTTGGGAGGGAAAGAAGTAGCGGAAAAGACAGAGCGGTTAAAGTGAGAATTGCCCTCCATAAAACATTGCTTCTTACTCAGTTGGGAGGAGGTGGATATTACAGAATCTCCATACGATTCACTCGGTGCTCTCCAGTTCGTGCAAGGGTCCTACCAACATGGCGGGGAGAGGGGAGGGGGGAAAGCGAACGGATATTGGACACTCCACCACCCGGCTTGGCCCTTTCTGCCTTGTTCCAGGCTGTTTATCCTGGAATGGGAGAAAGGGAAGTGGGGAATGAGTTGTTCGTACTATTGTCGGTGGTGGTGGTGGGGGCGGGGGGGCGGGGGGTGGAGTGTTGCTGAACGGTGAGGTGTCTGGAGGGAGTCAGTCCACAGTGCAGAATCCATAAGGTGTTATTGGTGTGGGTGTATTGCATGGGCGACAGACAAAATGATGGAAGGAAGTTGCTGAATTCAACAGTGAGATTGGAAGTACATGAACTTTATTTGGAGATAGAGTGTAAGCCTTGTTCGGGGGTAGGTGCGATAACAGATATACAGTGAGTGTGAGGGAGCAGACAGAATACGGTCATACTTATCCTGGTAGAACGAGGATACAGAATGTCCTGGACATTTCTTCAGATCATCTCAGCGTCGAGGTGAGCCTCAATGAACGTCTTCTCTAAGTCTGTCACTAATAATGCCACCGACCCTGTCCCTCAGATCCCACAGAATCGGTTTGGGAGGATCTTAGTAATGAGAAACAAGCCTTGGTGTGTTTTGCCGTGCAAATTTTGTATATCTTATGCTGTGGAAAATTGGTAATGTTGGTGCTGCAGTAATACTGAATTATCTCACGTTACATCTAAACTGCATAAACTAAGTGACTGCTAATGCTGTGAAAAATACATTACACAAGTGTGTATCAGGCAGCTGGAAGAGTGTGTTGTAATCTAAACTAGAGACAAGGTTAGTTTGGATTTGGTGATGTGTGCTCAGAAGGACTAATTAATAATCGTGTTCTCAGGAAATGTGAAATTAATATGTTGCATTTTACACGGCATCAGCATATAATATCGAATGTTGAACATGATTGTCAAACATCAGGGAAGCCTGGAAGGTGGAGGGTCAAGTTCGCTCCAGTGAATTGGGAAAGTACAATATGACATTCAGTGGGAGACAAGCAATGGTTGTTAGAGTCATAGAGTCCTAAAGCACAGAGGCAGACCCTTTGGTCCAAACTGGCCCATTCCGACCAAAATGTGCATTCAGACTAACCCCATCTCCCTGCCATTGCCCCGTAACCTTCTAATCCTTTCCTATACATTAAACTCGATGGAATAGCTCCACAGTAAGCTGGAATTCAAACCAAAACTTTTAGTTGAGACTTTGACACACGATGAAGCACAGTAAAAACCAGGCACTTTGTTCACTTGTGAACTTGCTGTTGTTTCAGTAGGTTGGATTTCACATAAAATCTCCTCCCACACCAGTGCAGGTGAACAGCCTCTCCCCACAGTGAGATGGCGCGTGCACAGAGAGTCCAACTAACCACTTTAATCCAGGCCCAGTTTGGGAGCAAATGAAGTTTCTCATCAGTGTCAACATATTGATGGGTCAACAGATTCTCAGATATTTTAAGCCGCTTCCCACATTCAGGGCATTTAAAAGACATTTCCGCTATGCGGACTTGCCGTTGTTATAACAACGTAGTGGATCAAGTCAATTCTGTCCCACACTCGAAACGAATGGCCTTTCCCTCGTCTGACTGTATTTATGTTCTGACTAGGCAGATGATCTGGTGAAGCCCTGCCCACACGTACAACACGTGTACAGTTTCTCCACACTGTGAATGATGCTTTTCCCTTTCATGTTCAAAAGCGAATCATATTCAGGCAACAATCAACTGGACAACACCATCAGATACTGAAGTGATATTTGCTTTTTGGCCTTCGCACTGTAAATCTTCTTCATCTAATGCCCGGGAAATTCACTGATAAAGGAAAAACAGAAGCAATTGAAAGTCCAGAAAGGAAAGATAATAAGATGCAAGAACAGAAGTCGTCAATTAAACTTGTGCAGTCTGCTCTCACCATTCAGTGTGATTGCAGCTGATCTGATAATCCTCAGGTTCAAGTTCCTGCAATAGCACCTAACCTTTGAATACCTTGCTGATTAAAATCTGTTTCTCACAGTCTTAGAACATAGAACATAGAACATAGAACAATACAGCACAGAACAGGCCCTTCAGCCCCAAATGTTGTGCCGAACATTTGTCCTAGCTTAAGCACCTATCCATGTATATATCCAATTGCCGCTTAAAGGTCACCAATGATTCTGACTCTGCCACTCCCACAGGCAGCGCATTCCATGCCGCCACCACTGTCTGGGTAAAGAACCTTCTCCTGACATTCCCCCCAAACCTTCCACCTTTAACCTTAAATTTATGTCCCCTTGTAACACTCTGTTGTACCCGGGGAAAAAGTTTCTGACTGTCTCGTCTATCTATTCCCCTGATCATCTTATAAACCTCTATCAAGTCACCCATCATCCATCACCTTTCCAATGAGAAAAGGTCTAGCACTCTCAACCTATCCTCGTACGACCTATTCTCCATTCCAGGCAACATCCTGGTAAATATCCTCTGCACCCTCTCCAAAGCTTCCACATCTTTCCTAAAGTAAGGCGACCAGAACTGCACACAGCACTCCAAATGTGGCCTTACCAAGGTCCTGTACAGCTGCAACATTACCTCACGACTCTTGAAGTCAATCCCTCTGCTAATGAACGCTAATACACCATAGGCCTTCTTACAAGCTCTATCCACCTGAGTGGCAACTTTCAAAGAGCTATGAACATAGACCCCAAGATCCCTCTGCTCCTCCACCTTACTAAGAACACTACCGTTAACCCTTTATACTGCATTCTTATTTTTCCTTCCAAAATGGACAACCTCACACTTGACAGGGTTGAACTCCATCTGCCACTCCTCAGCCCAGCTCTGCATCATATCTAAGTCCCTCTGCAGCCGACAACAGCCCTCCTCACTGTCCACAACTCCACCTATCTTTGTATCGTCTGCAAATTTACTGACCCACCCTTCGACTCCCTCTTCCATGTCATTAATAAAAATTACAAACAGCAGAGGACCCAGAACTGATCCCTGCAGAGCTCCACTTGTAACTGGGATCCAGGCAGAATCTTTACCATCTACCACCACTCTTTGACTTCAAGCGGACAGCCAGTTCTCTATCCAACTGGCCAAATTTCCCACTATCCCATGCCTCCTGACTTTCCGCATAAGCCTACAATGCGGAACCTTATCAAATGCCTTACTAAAATTCATGTACACTACATCCACTGCTCTACACTCATCCACATGATTGGTCACCTCCTCAAAGAATTCAATAAGACTCGTAAAGCAAGATCTACCCCTCACAAAATCCGTGCTGCCTGTTCCGAATCGAGCAGTGTCTTTCCAGATACTCATAAATCCTATCCCTCAGTACCCTTTCCATTACTTTGCCTACCACCGAAGTAAGACTAACTGGCCTGTAATTCCCAGGGTTATCCCTATTCCCTTTTTTGAACAGGGCCACAACATTCGCCACTCTCCAGTCCCTGGTACCACCCCCGTTGACAGTGAAGACGAAAAGATAATTGCCAACGGCTCTGCAATTTCCTCTCTTGCTTCCCACATAATCCTAGGATATATCCCGTCAGGCCCGGGGGACTTGTCTGTCCTCAAGTTTTTCAAAATGCACAACACATCTTCCTTCCTAACAAGTATCTCCTCTAGCTTACCAGTCCATTTCACACTCTCCTCTTCAACAATATGGTCCCTCTCATTTGTAAATACTGAAGAAAAGTATTCATTCAAGACCTCTCCTATCTCTTCCGACTCAACATACAGTCTCCCACTACTGTCCTTGATCGGACCTACCCTTGTTCTCATCATTCTCATGTTTCTCCCATACGCATAAAAGGCCTTGATGTTATCCTTGATCGTACACGCCAAAGATTTTTCATGCCCTCTCTTAGCTCTCCTAATCCCTTTCTTCAGCTCCCTCCTGGCTATCCTGTATCCCTCCAACGCTCTGTCTGAACCTTGTTTCCTCAGCCTTATCTAAGCCTCCTTCTTCCTCTTTACTAGATATTCAACCTCCCTCGTCAACCAAGGTTCCGTCACACGACCATCTCTTCCCTGCCTGACAGGTACATACGTATCAAGGACACGTCGTATCTGTTCCTTGAAAAAGTTCCACATTTCAATGACATCCATCCCTGACATCCTATGCTCCCAACTTATGCTCCTCAGATCCTACCTTGCAGCATCGTATTTACCCTTCCCCCAATTGAAAAACCTACCCTGTTGCATGCACCTATCTCTCTCCATAACCAAGGTGAAAGTCACATTATTGTGGTCACCATCACCAAAATGCTCACCAATAACAAGCCCATCACTTGTACCGGTTCGTTACCGAGTACCAAATCCAATATGGCCTCCCCTCTGGTCGGCCAATGTACATACTGAGTTAGAAAAGCTTCCTGGACACACTGCACAAACACCACCCCGTCCAATCTACTTCATTTAAAGAGCTTCTAATCAATATTTGGGAAGTTGAAATCACCCATGACTACTACCCGGTGGCTTCTGTACTTTTCCATAATCTGTTTCCCAATCTGTTTCTCCACATCTCTGCTGCTATTGGGGGGCCTATAGTAAACATCCAACAAGGTGACTGCACCTTTCCTATTTCTGACTTCAGCCCATACTACCTCCAAAGGCAGATCCCCCTCGAACTGCCTTTCTGCAGCCATTATACCATTTCTAATTAGCAACGCCAAACCCCCTCCTTTTTTTACCACCCTCCCTAATCTCAGTGTAATCTTGGATACACTGAGCTGCCAATTTCTAGAGCGACCTGCAGGAAATACTTTCACATATTCAGTCGGCTCGAAGAGAAAGAAATTCCTCCACATCTTTCTTAAATAGTTTACTCTGAGATTATGTTCTCTGGTCGTCGATTCTCAGACAAGGCGAATCATTCTCTCCGATGTTATCCTATCATGTCCCTTATAATCTAATGTATCTCAGTAAAGTATTGTTACATTATTCTACACTCCAATGAGTACAGGGGCAATATTCTCATTTCTAAACTGAGATTCCACTACATCGGTGCACCAACCAAAGTGTTCAAAGACACAGAACGCGAATGGCCATTTGTTATTGGTCTGACAGAGACGGCTTAATGTCTCATGGGTCCTGAACAACAATTAACTGATTCAGAATGTGCTGATGGAACGGAACGGAGCTCTCCCTCAACGTTTTGCAATTGTTCTTGTTGTGTGCTCATGTAAGTTTATGTAATGAACGGTTTATTGCTAGTAACGAGGGTGGGGGTGGGGAAGGACTCTGAGGTTTCAGTGTGCGACAAACGTGATCTGATCGAACGGGTAAGTCAAATATTCCTAGAACATGGGAGAGCTGATCGGTCCAGGATCACTCCCATCTTCTGTTTCAGAATCAACAAATGAAATTGCTGGAAAGTCTCAGCAGGTCCGGTCGCATCTTGAAAATGAAAACCGAATGAGATTTCGGGACTGGTGACACTTCTTTTTCCATCTCCATGTCCCTCTGCCTATCTACAAACTGCCTTTTTATTGAATTATGTCCTGATTTCAAACTTTATATCCAGCTTCACATTTATTGCTTCCTCTCCAAACATTTTCCCAGTATCTAAAATCGTATCATGCTTGTTCTATCTCTTGCTTTGCCCAGGACTTCCAACTGAACAAATAACTCTGTTTCTATTTCCTTAGATACCAGATGGCCAGAGATTGGAAGACATAGGAGGACGGTTAGCGCTTTCAGAATATCTAGTCTGCTCCGCCATTCGATCTTGGATAATATCGTTCTTAACCCCATTCTCCAGTCCTCTCCCTGAACACTTAATCCCCGGTCTTAGGATACAGTCTTTTTCCCAGGGTGGGTCCTAATCTGTCCCATAACCCTCCACATGTGTTGGCAGCTGTTACACCGTGTCTACGTCTCATCAATCTCAGTTTCAGTGATTCTAGGGAAACACCAACTGTTCTGAGCAGCTCGATCGGGTCTCTGGCCCCACCGTGTTCCTGCGGGGGAGCAGTAATCATCTTCATCTCCTATGGAAAGGATCGGCTCTTACAAAAAAAAACTGACAGAAAGAAAGATAGGCTTGTGTGTCAAGATATGTGGAGGTAATTGCTTTCTGACTTGGTCTGTAAACCTTACTGTGTATATCCCCGTACATTCTAGCTGTTGTGGTGAAAGGGAATACAAGTCCAATTAATTGCCATCTATGCTTTTATTCGATATGTTTTCTTCCTTGTTCTGAATATGCAGGGATGTTTCCAGCACTGATGGTCACCATTTCTAAGAGTGCATGCCGCGAGCCCTGATATTTTCTGGAGAGTAGCCGTATCAGTTTGTGCGAAAGTGGCCCAGTACAAAGCTTAGAAGAAACATTGTTGTTCCATCTTTCCGGACGACAGTCTTTCATATCATGTTCGATGGGGCTTTATTGCATACTCATCAGCAAGCCTGGTTTTGAATTTACTCGCTCAATACTACTGTAGCGGTGGAAAGAATACAATTCCGAATACCTGCTGCGTGAATTTCATTCTCAAAGTTCTATTCGCAGTGGTCCTTCATATGTGGCGATTTTTATATCTCTGCTGGCCATCCTGTTTAAGAGTGCAGTTACATATGTTCCTCTGTCTTGGCGCTGCAGGGAAAATTGTCTGCGCCTTTTCAGCCAATATTTCCTGGATATTTCTACATGGTATTCTTTATTTTTACGATCATGTCCACTTTAAGGATACAGTTACCGGGCACTTATCCTTTCTGTAACAACAGGACGGCATTTGCTTTACATGCGAAGGTGTCCCGGATCAGTAACAAGGAGAGCATTCATTTCCTTCTATCACAGGGAACACTAGATTCATGATGTTAGTCTCTGTCAAATGCATCCGAAAATGTGCTCTGAAAGCTTCATTTGAACGCTGTCTGGCGTTTCTCAACGTGTGTCAACCAAAACCAGAAATCCTCAATCATAGTTTGGAGCAGTTCACATATTCGAGTTTCGAAGCAGCAGACACGCATACAGTTCATTCAGAATGAAAAGATTTACAGGCACAGATGAACTATCGACTCATATTCTCATACTGTTACTAATATTACCGTGTGGCCTGAAGTCTAAGCCATGTTGTAACTTAAAATGTGGAAATCACAGGCAGGCTGCCGAATGACAGCATGTATTTTGTTTTCTTGTTCTCACAGAGTTCCAGGAAAATATGACAGCGAGGGAAAAGAATGCAAGTCAAGTGCAGCTCTGGTGAAACACCTTCTGTCTGATTCAGTCATCAATAAGAAACGTGAATGTGACTAAAGCGGGAAACCTTTTCACAACTCGAACAAAGAGCAATCACGAATAGTGACCACCTCTTTGACATCTCAGATCGCCTTTGACCTTCCCTGAATATGTATAAGAACTAATCTTTGCACACCTCAAAGTGAG
Source organism: Chiloscyllium punctatum (assembly GCF_047496795.1). Classification (NCBI taxonomy): domain Eukaryota; kingdom Metazoa; phylum Chordata; class Chondrichthyes; order Orectolobiformes; family Hemiscylliidae; genus Chiloscyllium; species Chiloscyllium punctatum. The sequence continues at coordinate 79,625,962 of NC_092754.1, read as the reverse complement.
AACTGTTTGATTTACCGACAATAAGTGAGTCACATGTCCTTGATTCCTACATACGTTTCTAACTCAGCTTGCAGCCAGGTGGCAGTTGCTCATCGCTCTGCTGGATAATGCACTATTATGGAGAAATAACATGAAAGTTGGAACTCTTATTGGCTGTGGGTTTCGAATAATCTTGCGACGTGTTCTGCCATTCTCGGATTCCAGTGCTAAACCAGTTTTTCAGTTCATCTGAGGGTCGGGCAGGAGCAGAATTCATCATCTCCAGTGATCACTTTATCTGAGGGGAGAAAATGAGCAAAGTTTCACACAGCGAGTAATCGGAATTGCATTCCGTTTCAGCATGGCAGCAGATATGGGCTAGCAAATTCAAAGCCAGATTTGCTGATGAGAACAACAAGCACGACCTCTCAGATAGAGAAATTCCTTCCCACCGCTTATTCTGCAGAACTGGGACAGTTGCTGTGAGTATGCTGCAGGGTATCATCAGGTACATGCTCTTGGGTTTCCGGTTTTGGCCTGTGTGCTCGCGTGGCTGAGCAAGCTGAGACTCTGCTTTCAGATTCCACTTCTTAAGAAGGCTTGTGTTTGTATCCCTGCGCGGCCACGTGTGCTAATGGATGAAGCTGGCAACGGTTTGCAGGGATGAGCTTTGTTAAAGTTGAACAGGAAAAAAAAGCAGTCATTTCTTCTAACCCGGCTGTGGTGTGGCACAGCAGAAAACAACCAACATGTCAGTGCCCATGTTTTCCCCTTCTGCTGTAGTTGTCACGTTCCCCTCCAGCTCGAAAGGCCACCAGCATAATATGCGACTCAAAAACAGGCTGCGCCAAACTTTCATATTCCAGACAATTTGCATTTTTCACAGTTTCTCTGAAAGTGAATGGAGATATTTATTTCCCTGTTGATGTGAACTTCGGTTCTACATTGAATCTGCTCGCGGTTTTCTGTTGCTGTTGCGAAAAGGAGGGAAATTGCGATAGGAAACTTGGTTACTTTTCCCTAATTTCCTTAATTTCTGTCCTGATGAGAGAGGCTGGTGATTGGCCCTCTCGATCCGGTGGAGACATCAGCCCAATTGTTAACCTCATCTAATCAAGACTGTAATTGATAATCTTCACTGTTTTTATGGTTCATTGTTAGTCAGTTCTGATTCATGTTACTTGAGCACTTTCCTGGAAGTATTGGTGCTCTAAGGCGCCAGTACTTTGAAAGCATCATTTGGAATTGCCTCGCTGCAATTTGTGTGAGCAGCTCATGAGCCAGACGACTCGCTCTGCCTCACAGACAGCATTCATGAGTCCGTGTGTCGGAAAATATGTTCTCTTTGTCAGTTCTGCTTCTGTTCATGAGTTGTCAGTTTTTGGTTTCGCTGGAGACACACACACAGACAAAGACCCACACGCACACATATATTTTGTGTGGTGAATCTTTTTGGTACTTTCAGAGTTACATTGCACTTTGCTCAGAAACCACATACATTCATGAAGAACTCTGAGCTCAAAAACTGCATGAGATTATGTAAAACTCTGTTATCTCACTTTTTGGATTGGAATCAATCTAAACATCAGGTCATAGACAGAGAACACAAGGGGCTTACACCTTCAACATATTGTCTAGCTATTACGATTGTTAACAGCTAACCAGAGAATGCAACTTTTTTAAAAAAAGGGTTTTGTGATTTACACAGTGAATACAGTGATAGTTTCACTTCTTTCAACAAATGAAAGGCTTAACAGACAAACAATTCTTCAATGTATAATCTCAGTTACATCACACTGCAAATATTTGCTATAAAGTCTGTGTTACGATCGAGCCCTCCACAAACACCTGATGAAGGAGCATCGGTCCGAAAGCTCGTGTGCTTCCAATTAAACCTGTTGGACTATAACCTGATGTTGTGTGATTTTTGACTTGGTACACCCCAGTCCAATACCGGCATCTCAGAGTCACAACCTATTCCCGACAGCTTGCAAGTGTTCCCTTAGAAACTGTAGCTTTTGGAAACGTATTACTGGAACAAAGTCATTGCTCCATGTTGTGGGATGCACCGTCAATCCCTAATTACTCGAGAGATTGAGATTTTGCGTTACTCCACAGAACCCTGGATGCCCTCAGTAGCGGGGTACAGGCATGATGCCATGAGGCAAGGATTTAGACATAGTGACATTGAAGAAACAGCGAAACATTTTCAACTGGGAAACGCGAGAACCTTGGAGGGGTAATTGTGGTGATAGCTTTCGCTTGTATTTGCTGCCATTGTCCTTCCAGACAGATGCTGATCGATCACTGAATTGTTCTGGCAGGATCCGTGTGTGTGTTCTGGGTGCAACCAGGATTTAGTTTTCCTTCGGATAATTCACAAGAAGAGAATTAAATCTTCATTTCCTGACTGGGAATGAAAGCCTGTTCTGGGCAATGGAAACTCAGACCCGAATGCAGGGATATCCATTGATACTGCAGTAGCCTTTGGGACCTGAACAAACTCTAGTGCCTGCTCTTCACGTCATAATCGTCTTCGTCAGCAGTGTTTCTCTCTCCAAGTTTCCAAGTCGGTTCATATTACCACTCTTGGTTTCAGTGTGAAGAAGGCAATGCTGTGATAATCTGCTGTTGTTCAGCAGATATATTGCAGCAAGTTAAGTAAAGACTGATGCTAACACGAGCTCGTTTTGAGCTGCGCTGATGTGTTGGCAGCAAGAAAGGCACCGTTCAACTCGCCTCATTCCGGATGACGGGCCCGAAATGCCCAGTGGGTTCTCGCTGAATTAGTTCAGGCTCTGGAAGGTAAAAAACTTCAAGTGTGAAAGTACAGTGAAAGGAAATGTTTCACAGAGTGGGGCATTCCAAGTGAAACAGTGACGGTGATTATGTTCGCTGATTTTTCACGTTGTGAATGCTGTTTCCCTGATGTGGACGTTTCCATTACCTATATACAAACTGTCACAGTCAGACCTGGTCTTTGGATCAGTGACGGAATTGGTAACACGCCTGACGTCGAATTCAGGGATTGTCGGTTCCCATGTAAAATCACAAGGATACAGCGTGCTAGTCCATTCCTGTTGTCTGTCAGGAACGGAAGGGTTTGGGTTTTCGAATTTACAGTTTCTTTCGTTCAATTCGAATTCTAGCTCAGATCAACGTCTCTCATTGTCTGTAGAACTGGCTTTGGTTTAACCAAAAGCTGCCTTTTGGAGGTTGAAGTTGTTAGTTGGAGCGGACATCTGAAGTGAAGCACAAGGAGCTGGTCAAATCCTGAGAACTCTGCCACTCTCGTGGAATGTGTCTGTGTGCCTCTTTCTGTGGGAGACACGACGTGGGTAATAACACAGTGTGACTATGTCAAACTTCAATCCCATTGTTGTGTCATCTAAGATTAAAGCGAGAACCTCACTGCTATTTGCACTGGAAACATCAGAACACATAAGGTTATGGACCAAAGCTGGAAACTGGGAATAGAATAGATGAATGTCTTTAAACCAGACTGCACCATGGGCCAAATGGGATTTTCCATTCTGCAAAACTTGAAGACGAGTAGAAACCAATCTGGAGTGAAACTGATCGGAAATGAAATGGAAAATCCATTTCATTGAGAATAAGTTCAAGAGCGTCTGTCTTCATTCCATGTAATCTCGTAGTTAGGATTTGGAACTCTAACCGCAATAGTGTTGGTTCTATTCTCGGACAGGGAATGCACGTTTTATTGTGCAAATATATCGTGGTACCAGTATTTCTTACACTGGTCTGATCCTGGTAATGCTTGGTTTTGTGCCAGGTTATCAAAAACCAAAAGCTGCAGGTTTTGGAAATATGAACTAAAAACGAGAATTGATAGAGAAACCCGCTACACCTGGCAACATCTGTGGAGAGAAACAGGTTTATTTTCTTAAGATGGACCGGAAACAGGTTAGTTATAGTTTTCTAGATTATACTGTTGGGAAAATGATAATCTTACCTGTCGAACCAGGATATTTATCAAAATTACTCTTGAGCTTACAAACATCGAATCCAAAATCTTAAAAGGACCTAATCAGCTGTCATGCTACTTTCATTTTCCTGAGCTGGTGGAAGGCTATGTTTTAATGGCTACATTTCCTTTTAGTTTCCGTTATTTAGCAGTCACGCCGAATGGAGAATTGTTTCTTACAGTGTCTGTCTCCATATGTGTCTTTGTTTTTTCTATATTTGTCTCTGTATCCGCCTTGGCCTTTTTCACATTCTCCGACTCTCTGGCTGTCCATATCCCTCATTTCCCATTTCTGCTCTTGAAAAGCCTAATATTCAGAGACAGTTTGAGATTCGAACTGCTGAGAGACTTTCTGACGCCTGGCTGGAGTCGGTCGAAGGAGTCTCACATTCTCTGGATAATGCGTCTGTCACTTCGACCTGATGCAAGGAGACATTTCTTCCTCAAAATCTAAAGACTCTTTCGAAGTTAAAGTTGAATTCCTTATCTAACAGAAAAAGAAAGTAATTACATGACAGCTGAAGAAGAACAACGATGCATTTACTGTTGGTGTACAACGAATAAATGGTGACAGCAGAGAACGAGGGTGATCATGTCGTGGTGTCAGTGCCATTACCACAACATTTCCCGGGAATGCTGCAGTGTCTCCTGCTTCACCACTTAATTTCTACAAAACTGGGAATGAAGGAATGAGAATAAAATGATGAGAAGCAGAAGTGCTTGTGGAACTGCGGGAAGAATCTCCAGGTTAAAATAGTAGTTAAAAAGAGCAACCTACACTACTGGATTTAAACCAGGAAAATGAAGCCGGAACGCGAAATCAGAATGTACAGCAATTCAAACAGGACACTGAGTTCCTCGATCAGCAACACAATACTTGCGAGAAATAACGAGCTTTCAATACAATGAGCAGGCACCAGTGTGATGGGAGCTGCTTTCACCAGCTAAGCCATGGCGCCACGTTAAGAGCCAGATTTCTCGTCCATATGTGCAATGCCTGAACCACTTGATCACAGGAATTCGAAAACGCGTTTTTTGTATTAATGTTGCTCAGTTTGAATGGCAATCAAACTCTGCTTGTGCAAAAATAGACATTTCAATGCTGAGCATGCCCCACTAAAAAGGCACAGAAAAAGACAGTATCCTCTTGCATTGGCATCCAACAGATATTTCCGTCGTTTAAACTGACAGAATAAAGAGGATGTACTCATCTCCTCTCGCGTCTCATTAACCACGTTAATACATACGCAGGGATTTTCAAACCAAGATGAACAGGCTCATTGTTGTGAATTGACAGCAGTGGTGTGTGAGTCATTGCGAACAGTGAGCAATAAATGCTGAACCAATAGCACTGACACGGAGCCTTGCACCATCAGATCGACACTCACATCTTGTGTTATGTCTCCGAGGCATCAGTGCATTTGACTTTAATTATTCTACCCTGCACTCTCCTCAATTTATTCCCGACCGCTTGCAGTGTCGAATTAGAACATGCAATTATTACAAATGCATTTCTGGGACACAGTTGTCTATCAATGAGATAAGATTCACTGCCCATCCCTAATTATCCCAAAGATATAGGGAACGAGTTACTTTTGTGAACTCCTCAAATCCTTAATATGGAGGTACCGACAAGAAACCGCTAGAGATGGAGTTCCTGGATTGCAGAAAGCAGACCGACCCCAAACTGCTAACGTAAACCACCCAGGGAAGAGCAGAAGGACCCCACTCTGTCAATGTAACTCAACCAGGGGACAGAAGTCTGACATCACGCGATCAATGTAACTCAACGATGAATTTATGGCCGGACCGCACTCTGGTAATATAACTCACCTAGGGAAGAGTAGACTGACACCACTCTGTCAATGCTAGTCATCCAGGGAAGAGCAGACTGACCCAACACTTTATATGTAACTCACCCAGCCAGTGGCAGACTGACACCACTCAGTCAGCAAAATTTACCCAAGAAAGAGCAGACTGACGCCAGTCTGTCAACGTAACTCACTCAGAGAAGAGCAGGCTGTACCCATTCTGTCTCTGTCACTCATCCAGGAAAGAGCAGGTTGATCTGATTCTGTCAATGAAACACAAGCAGGGAGATGAGCCTGACCCCACTCTGTCAAAGTAACTCACTCAGAGAAGAGAAGACTTATTCCATTCTGTCTATGTGAATCATCCAGCGAAGACAGTAATGAAACCATACTTGCTGTTAAACTCAGAAAGAGAAGAGCAGACTGTCACGATTCTGAGAAAGTAACACGCCCGTGGAGGAGCAGACTGACACCACTCTCTTAACATAGCTCACGCAGGGAAGAATAGACTGAGTCACTCTGTGATATTACCCACTGAGAAAGGAGCAGACTGACCCCATTCTGTTAATATGACTCTCCCAGGGAAGACCAGATGCAGCCCAATCTGTCAATGAGACTCAACCAGGGAAGAGCACTCTGACCTCACGCGATCACTTTAACACAATGAGGAAATTGCAGACTGACTGCATTCTGTCAATGCAACTCACCCAAGGAAGAGCAGACGGATCCCACACTGTCCAAATAACTCACTCCGTGAAAAGCAGACTGACGCCACTCTCTCCACGTAACTCGAACAGGAAAGAGTAGACTGTTGCCACTCTGTCAATGTAACTCACTAAGGGAAGAGCAAATGACGCCACTCAGTCAGTGTTACTCACCGAGGGAAGGGCAGACTGACCCCACACTCTCAGTGTAACTCAGCAGACTGATCCCACACGGTCAATATCAGTCATTCACTGAAGAGCAGTCTGATCCCACTCTATAAATGTAATTCACTCAGGGAAGAGCAGACTGATCCCATCTGTCTATGGTACTCACCCAATGAATGAACACTAACCCCACTCTACCAATGTAACTCGCCAGAGAAGAGCAAACGGAAGCCAGACTGTCAACATAAATTATCGAGGGAAGAGAATACTGACCCCGCTCTTTCTGTTTCACTCAGTCAGGGAAGAGCAGACTGTTACCACTCTGTGAAAGAAATTCGCCCAGGGAAGGGCAGACTGACCCTACTGTATCTGCGTGACTGACACAGGTAAGAGCAACTAATCCAACTCTATCAATGTCTGCCCCTCAGGGAAGAATACCCTGACCCCTCTCTGTCCATGTCGCTCACCCAGAAAACAGCAGACTAACCCCACTCTGTCTATTTAAGTTCACAAAAATCCTCTGAAGTACGTCCTATCCAGACACTCTCCACATCCCTGTCTCTGTAACCGTGTGCGTTCAATGGCGAATCCAAATAACCTGCAATGTTTAGAATGTGGCACCAAACCAGAGCTACCACACAGAAATTGGGCGAATGTACAAACTTCCATCAGGTAGTCACCTAAGCCTGGAATGGAAACCAAACCCGACAGTAGTGGTGATTATAAAATGGCAGAACAGAAACCTAGAAAAAGGATTTGCGTCCCTGTGTGTTGCAACGATTCTGAGTATTAATTAAGCGTCCCTTTCTGTAGTTAATTTCCATTTTCATCACTGCCAACCTTCTTCAAAGCAAAGCACGCACTTGCTTTTTTCAGACTTCCGATATCCCGCTTTCATCCCGCTTGTTACCTAATCATATTTCTGACTTTACAAACTACGTCATAACAGGTTGTCATCTGCAGAATGAGCTTTGTTCCGTTCTCCACTGATATTGAGAGTAGTAATACAGCGTATTCGAGAAGGACTTGCTGCGTTTGCGGGTGGTGTATTCGCGGTATTATGGCTTCTTTTTATCGTTTTCGGTCGACTATTTCGAGTTCATTGCGCAGACTTCTGAAGAAGACTTTTTGGAGTCGAAATGGTAACTGTGTTTTCTCTCGGAAGACAGAAGTAGCTTTATTTCTGTTCTCTTATAAATTGATCTTCTTCTGATCTTTGCATGTGAAATAGGGTGCATTACTCTTGCTCGGTTTTAGTTTCAAAATCAAGAGAAACATGAAGGAGACAATATCAAAGAACACAAAGTACTGAGTTGTTAAGATAATTTTTGCAGCAATGGTGGACATGAAGGTCAAATTAAGACAACGGTTCAAGAACATTTAGTCTGGAATTGGTATGTGACTTGAGTTCCAAATATATGTTTCCGTTCTTCCAGTACACCTTTTTGTCTCCCAGAAAACATTGATTGTTTTCTGTATTTAATTTGTTTCACGATATCTGTCTTCTGGTCGACCAGGGACAACTTGAATTTGCGTCTGCATTGAATAAGATTTCGCTCTTTCTTTCGAGAAGCAAACCTGTGCATTATGTAACATTTATCATGCTGATGGCTAAGATGTTCAAAATAAATTACTGTTTATGGATCGTGAGCAAGAATGAAGTGATCCACTTGCGAACAGATGTCACCACGCTCTATTCCGACATCGGGCCTGAACGGTCTATAGGCAGAGTCTGCAGAAAGGAAATGTCTAAGTGAACTAGTCCTTTGTTCAGTTTGATTTGATAGTGCTGTTTTGGTGCAGAAATGTGTCAACATCTCTGACGTTAGAGTCAAAATTTAAGTCACATCTTCTCCATGGAGTGTCTTCTCATACCGGAACATGCTGACATGAAAACATCTAAATCTGATAGCAAAAATTTTTTCATTAAACTGGGAGTATGTTTAACTAAGCAATTCAGACAGCCAAAATGAATAATTGGCATTTGGTTCTTCAAGCTGAGCTCTCCACACCAACTGCTCCAACGAAGGTCGTGGATAAGATCCCCATCGATTATTTTGGTCAATTTTAGTCTCAGCAACAACCAATTGTTCTGAACAATGGTACCCCACAAGCAGAGGGCTAAGTCTGATTTTCATCGTTAATTTTCAAATTCAGTTCTTAATGCACAGTTTCTTACGAATGTGGACAGCAGAAGACCGTTAACATTCTATTTCTAATATTTCCAGAAAATTCTACTCCGCTGATATCGCCTTGCCTTATCACACCTCAAGCCAGGAACCTGGATCAGTCGAGATCCTTTCCACACATGGAGTTGCTTTTTCTAATTCATTGACTGCTGATATACTAGATTATTGGCTTTGAGAGTCAGTTGTAAATTAGGTTGAGCTTTCTCAGCTTGACTTTCAATTGATTTTTAAAAAAATCATCATCTGCAGGTAATGTATTGCATTGCTTCTTGTTTTGCTTAATTCCAAACCCCCGCTCCCGAACATCCAAATTTCACGATAGTTCGACAAATGTTTTGAAACTGATTCATGTTGGAAGTTGGTGGCTTTTTGTGTCTCGACATATAATTTATTTTATTAGACGTCTTGAAATTACTTCGGATTCTTTACAGTTAAAAAATTTAGTTTCGATTGAATGCAAAGCTCAAGCTCCACGAAATCCAAATTCTGCAAAGGAATTAATAACTTTTGAAAAATTCAACGCTGTGAACAGGACTCGAACCTGTGCAGGAAGACCCCATTAGATTTCAAATCCAACGCCTTAACCACTCGGCCATCACAGCTCCGACCTAATTGCCAATTTTCATAGTAAAAGAACTGAATTAATGAAATACGTAATTTGAAGAACAAATTGTCAAGACCCAAAGATTTCGCCAAATCCTTTGCTGGGACTCAGACGAACGTTACCTTTGCAGATTGACAGGCTTTCATCGCAAACTAGATTCTGACACAGCTGAAGTTGTGGGAATGATTCTTCATCGAATTTTAGAGTCACGGATGTACACCACATGAAGAGAGGATCATTGTCTCACTGCGTCCGATCGACTTTGACTCAATTGCTCATCATCTGGTGCCAAAGTTGTTTTTTAACATTCATCAAAATATGGTATTAGAAATACTGATGCTAAGTCCATAAACACTAGCTATATTCGTAAAATCAAAATCGGAATTAGAAAGAATGCAGAACCAATTTACAGGAATGGATCCAGCAACTCATCCGTAAGTTCTGACAACAGTTAATGAACTTGTGAGTACAAGAGAGGAAGATTGACCGAAGATTTGGAACTTGAAATCGTCTTGATGGAATTATTTGCAAAGCTTTTGCGGTTGTTCTAGAGTCATCAAGTCCTTGAACAATACAACACGGAAAGTGGCCCTTCTTTCCAACTTGCCCATGGTGGACAGTTGTCCTATATTAATAGGTCCAATTTGCCAACATTTGGCCCACATCCCTCTAAACCTTGTTACTCATATTTCCATCCAGATGCCATTAAATGTTACAGTTGTACCAGTCTCCAACAATTTCTCTGGCAGCTCATTCTGGACACGACTGAAAAAGTTGCCCCTGACGTCCCTTTTAAATCCTTACCCACTAATTTTAAAACGATATTTTCTAAATTTTGACTTACTCACCAGCAGGAAAACACCTTGACGAGTAAACCTATCCATGTCCCTCATGATTTAATAATTAGCAAGGATTTGACTTTATCATAATTGTCAGGAGGGAGATGTGTGGAGATTATTTATCGAAGGTTTGAAGTAGAAAGTCTGATGTGCAGATTTTTAGAATTGCATCTTGGAAAAGTTTTTACTGAGTCATTGAAGTCTAGTAGCAGTTGTAGAAGTCTGTTGTGAAAGCTGCAGAAGGATTTCAGGGCACGAGAGCGAAGCATTATTTCCAATGTATTGTGGCTCAGTTCGACCGCACGTGGACTACAGTATGAGGAATTATAATCCTCAATTTAGGAAAGATACTAATGCCATATGAGGAATACCACGAATGGTGATTAGCCTTGATATCATGTATGAACGCTAGTCCTGTGAATTGAAATTGGGCAAATCCGGTCTTTTTTTTAACAGTTTCAAAACAAGAGAGGCAATTTCGTTGAGAGTTGCAAAATATTTGAAGAGATAAACAGGGTGGTGCAATTAAATTTTGTTCCCTCATTGGTGAATCTAGAAGCAGGAGAGGACAATTTTAAAATGAAGCATTGTGATTTATGACCAGGATGAGAACTATTGATTTTTGTCTTAGCCTTGAGAAGTCTCGCTATTCAGCACTACAGTGAGCCTTGGATATTTGGTCTTTGAATGCATCACGATCAGCCTGACCCGCCGACACTTACTGCATCACTATAGACCTGACCCCTCACACTTACCCCCTTAATATCAGCGTGAACCCCTCAAACTTACTGCATCACTATCCATCTGGTGCCCTCACATTTACTGCGCCACTTTCACTTGGAGACCCTCATTTTGACTGGGTCATTATTAGTCTGATTGCCAAACACTTACTTTGTCCTATCAGTCACGCCCTTACACTTCCTATATTACTATTACCCTGACTCCTTACACTTACCGTGTCACTACAACACTGCTTCCTCAAACTTACTATGTCACTATCACCTTGACCCTCTCACATTTACTGCACCACAATCACACTGACCACCTCACACCTACTGCTTCACTATGAGCTTCAACACTCACACTGACAGCGTCACTAACAGCCTGACCCCTCATACTTACTGAGTTGGTATCTCTCTGATCCCCTCAGAATTACTGCATCACAATCACTCTGACCCCTCATACTTAATGCGTCACTATCCCTCTGGCACCCTCATACTTCCTGCATCACTCACACCCTGACACATGCGCACCTACTGCATCCCTATCAGCCAAACCCCACTCACTAATGGCGTCACTCTCCCTCTAACTTGCTCACACTTAATATATCCCCATCACCTTGACACTCTCTTACTTAGTGCATCAATATCAGCCTGACCCCCTCACACTTACTGCATCACTACGAGCCTAATCCCTTCAAATGTACTGTGTCACTATCAGACTGACCCACTCATACTTACAGCATCACTATCACCTTGACACACCAAACTTAGTGAGTCCAGATCATACTGAACCTTTCACTCTTCTTGCGTCACCTTCAGCCAGACCCTGCACACTCCTCATACTTGCTGCATTACTATAACTCTATCCCACCCACACCGTGTGTCACTATCACCCTGACAACTCATACTCACTGCACCACTACTATCCTGACTCCATCACAATTAGTATATCATTATTAGCCTGACCTCTTACACTTACTGTGTCACTCTCAGCCTGTCCCCTCACATTTCCTGTGTTACTCTCAATCTGACACCCTCAATATGTCTGCGTTACTGTCACCCCGAACACGTCACACGTACTGCATGGGTGTCTACCTGAAACCTCACGCTTATTGCCTCACTATCATCCTGAGCGGCTCGCACTTACTGCATCACTAGCACACCAACACTCTTACCTTTACTGCGTCACTATCGGCCTGACACCTCACATGTACTGCATCACTATTAGCCTGACCCGCTCACACGTTTTGCGTCACTACTACCCTGACCCCCTCACAATTGCTGTGTCGCCATTAGCCTGAGCCTCTCACTATCACGCTGATCAAGCTCACAATTACAGCATCACTATCAGCCTGACCCCCTCACACTTTCTCTGTCATTATCACCCTGACCCTTTCACACGTAATGCATCACTGTCACACTGAGGCACTCACATTTTCTGCGTCGTTATCAGCCGGACCCGCCGGCACACAGCATCACTATCAACCTGGCCCCTCACACTTGCATGCCTCAATATCAGTGTGAACCCCTCACACTTACTGCATCACTCTCCATCTGCCATCCTCACACTTATTGCACCAGTTTCACCTTGACATCCTCATTTTTACTGCATCACTATCAGCCTGACAGCCACACACATATTGCGTCACTATCAGTGATGCCCTCACACTTCCTATGTTTATATCACGCTCACTCCTAAAACCTACTGCATCACTATCAGCCTGACTCCATCACACTTTTTGTGTCAGTACCAGACTCACGCCTCACGCTTATCATGTTGCTAAAACTCTGCCCCATCACACTGACTGTGTCAATATCACCCTGACCCACTCACACTTTTTGAATCAGTTTCAGTCTGACGCCTCGCATTTACTGTATAACTAAAACTCTCCCCCTCACACTGACTGTGTAACTCTCAGCCTGACCCCTTCATACTTACTGCGTCAATATCAGTCTGACCCCTCAGACTTACTGCGTCACTATCACCCTGACCCACTCACACAGTCTTTGCCAATTTCACCTTGACGGCCTTATTTTTATTGCGGCCCCATCAGCCTAACAGCCACACATTATTGCGTCACTTTCAGTCACGCCCTCACACTTCCCATGTTATTATCACCCTGAATCCTTACACTTATTGTGTCATTATCAGGCTGACCCCTCACACTTACTGTGTCACTATCAGCCTGACTCCATCACATTTATTGTGTCAGTATCAGACTGACGCCTCACACTTATCTTGTCACTAAAACACTGCCCCATCACATTGACTGTGTCACTATCAGCCTGACCCCCTCACACTTACTGCTTCACAATCGCAATGCCCCTCTCTCACTTACGACGTCATTTAAACCCTGACACCCCACACTTGCTGTGGCACTATCACACTGAGGGCCGTACACTTAGTGTCACTGTCATCCTGACCCCTTCCACTTACTGCATCATTATCACACTGGTACCTCACACCCACTGTGTCACTGTCGTCCTGACCCCTTACACCTACTGCGTCACTATCACACTGGTATCTCACACCCACTGTGTCACTATCATCCTGAGCCACTTACACCTATTACGTCACTATCACTTTGACCCCAACACACTAACTGCATCAATATCAGCCTGACCATTTCACACATACTGCGCCACTACCAGGTTGACTCCCTCACATATGCTACGTCACTATCAGGCTTACCCACTCATGCTTACTGCGTCACTATCACCCTGACTCCCCACTCTTACTGCGTCAAGGTCATTGTGCCCCCATACACTTACAGCGTAACTATCATTCTGACAACGTCACACTTACTGCGTCAAGATCAGCCTGGTCCCTCAAACTTAATGTGTCACTATCAGCTTCAACACTCACATTTACTGCGTCACTTCTAGCACTACCCCTGCACACTTACTACATCCCTAACCGCCTTACCCCCTCACATTTACTTCATCACTATCAGCCTGAGACACTCACACTTACAGCTTTACGACAACCTGGCCCTGAGAGTGCATCTACATCACTGTGACCCTGACCCCTTACCCATACTGAGTCAATATAAGCCTGGCCCCCAAATGTTCTGCATCACTATCGCACTGACATCTCACACTCACTGCGTCACTATCACCTGCCCCCTCACAATTACTGCATCACTACAACCTGAGCCCCTGAAAGCATCTGCGTAACTGTCACCCTGACCCCATCACACTTGCCATGTCACCATCACAATGACACATTCAACAGTCTGCTTCACTGTCATCCTGACACCTCACACTCACTGGATAACTACCATCCTCCCCCTCATACTGACCTGTCACTATCATCCAAAGCTGCTCACACTTATTGTGTTCCTATCACTCTGGTCCCAACACACTTACTGCATCACTATCAGCCTGACACTCGCACACTTCCCGCATCACTATCAGCCTGACACCTCACAATTTCACCGTGTCTTTCAGTCTGACTCCTCACATTTCCTGCATCACTATCACCCTGTCACTGAACACTTACTGGCCAGTATTAGCCTGACGCCCTCAACATACTGCATCAATATCAGCCTGAACACTCACCCTTACTCTGTCACCATCACGCTGACCCCCTCACACTCATTGCATCACTATCACCCTGTACCCTCTCACTTCCTGCATTAGGATCACTCTGACTCACTGACACTTGTTGCATCACTATGAGCCTGACCTCTCACACATACTGTGACACTATCAGCCTGACCCCCTCACACTTACTGCTTCACTCTCAGACTGACCCCTCACACTTACCGCATCACTAACAGCCTGACACCTCACACTTTCTGCGTCACTATTCCCCTAGCACTTCACTTTTATTGGCCACTATCTGCCTGACGCTCTCAACTTACTGTGTCACTACCAGCCTGAACGCACACACTTACTCCCTCACTATCAACCTTACTGTCTCACACGCACTGCGTCAGTCTCTGCCTGACCCCATCACACTTACTACGTCACTTTCACCCTGTCCCCTCCCACTTTATGCGTCAGGATCAACATGACACAGTAACACTTACTGCATCACTATCAGCCTGATCTCCTTCCAATTACTGCGTCACTATCAGCCTGACCACTCACTCTTACTGCGTCACTGTCACACGGACCCCTCACACGAAGTGCGTCACTATTGGTCTGATCGCTCAGACTGACTGCATCACTTTCACTCTGACCCCCCTCTCTGCGTAACTATCGCCCTGATCCACTCACACAATCTGCGACATTATCACGCTGACACCTCAGCCTCATTGTGTCACTATCATCCTCACTCCATCAGTCACTGTCAGCCTGATCCCGTGTAATGGAAAATTATCATTTTTTGTGAAATCTATGAAAGCATGGTTGAAACAAAGAAGTATGGACCTAACTTTGCAAAAAGACAGAAAAAATGTAAAGTTCAACCTAATTTTCAGCTGACTCTCAAGGCCAATAATCTATTATATCAGCAGTCAATGAATTAGAAAAAAAACAACCCCATGTGTGGAAAGGAACTCGACTGATCCAGGTTCCTGCCTTGAGGTGTGATAAGGCAAGGCAATATATAGTATAAAGGGAATATGTGAAAACCGTCAGGCTCCATTTTATGAGGCGTCTTGCAAATGTGTCGGGTCCATTCTACAAATGTCAAAAATAAACTTTTTCTTTGTTCTTGGTAGCATTTGCATCGAGTCGATTGAAATTCCACGGCAGTAAACTCGGGGGGTCGTCTGGGACCCTGCGACTGGGTAATATTTTGAAGATTCCCAGGAGGTATACGCGCCACTGCCTTGAAGGTCTTTCACTTCATCTTGAGCGCTGAATTGGCCACTTTGAGTGAGAGGACTGGGGATAAGTGGATCGCTCCAGAGTCGTGTTCCGAATTGAATCGGGTCAGGGTAAGAGTTGTTGCTAAAGTAATCCGACATAGAGACTTGTTCGAAGAGAGTAGACGAACCAGGAAGAGGGACCAGTGAACTCTCGCGCAGTATTCGAGTAAAACTCAAGGGAAAGGATTGCCGTCTCTAGAGAGTTGAAGTGACAGCAAGACTAACGGTGGTTTGAGACTTGGAGTCAACATGGGCAGCGTTGGAGTCGCCAAAGCCGTACCGGTTACTTGGGTTCTTGGTTTGTGAAAACCAAGGCAATGAGGCGGTAGTGCCCATTGAGGGGGGACCTCCGGAGGTAAAAGCAAGTTATATTGGCAAAGAGAAGATTATGATATCCTGAGAGAAGAGAGAGAGAGAGAGAGAGATTGACAGACAGAGAGACAGCTGCTCGTTGGATGCTGCCTGAACTGCTGTGCTCTTCCAGCACCACTAATCCAGTATTTGGTTTTCAGCATCTGCAGTCATTGTTTTTACCCAGACAGAGAGACAGATAGAGAGAGATGAACACTTTTCCAATATCGATGAAAATCGGCTCCAGCAAGAGCGAACAAAAAGAGGGTCGACAGACAACTCAGAATGGTCAAGAAAAAATACAATATATGCTAAATAATTATGGCCCAGTTTCTGTAAGGCAGTTAAAAATGTAAATCAAGGAATGTGTTTTTTTTGGAGGAACGAAGTTTTAGTAATATTCAGTTGCAAATGCTGAGGTCACCGTTGGAGGAGAGAGAGAAAGAGAAACGGAAGGGTAAAATAGAACCTGTGAATTGGAGTGCTTATCACATGTTGAAGGCTGAGCCTGATCTCAGGGAAAGAAAATCTCGAAATAAAGATAGATCAAGTACACGTACAAACACCAGCACACATGCACACACACACGGAAAACAACCTAATGAAGCTGGACAGTGTCTTAAGACTGGATCAGATCCTGACCTTAATGGGTGCCCTCGAAGAGCTACAGCCCCCTTACGAGATCCACTTCACGAAGATTCCAAGTCAACGGTCGCCGCCTCAGGGTCTGCTGATTCACCAATAGCATGTCGTACCCACAATCAATTGAAGCAAGAATCCCGAAAGAAGTCGAGACAATGTCCCAGTACCTTTAGCGCCTCACGAAAGTCGATTATGTCTATTGTGGCCTGATACCACCCAAGGACATAACGACAGCAGAGATCACACCGTATGAGGCAGACCTGAGGAGCAGCTTCATCAATGGAATCAAGTACGAAACAACAAAATAGTTAATAATATACGTCTATTAACTGGGACACGGGAAAGTTGAATTTGATAGAGCAATACGTGATACATGCTGAAAAACTACTGGCTCAAGTGAACCATAACCGGAAATTAAAGATGGAACAGCAATCACATGAACCTCAGCTTATTATGATGCAAATGGTCGGTCAGCCATTGGAGGGAGGGACTGCGGGAAAAGAGAGAGGCACAGGTGGAGTTCACAAAAGAGGAAGGGATCGTGAAGTGCGCTTGCAGAGATAGATCTGGCTGGTGCTTTGTTTGCGGAGCAATGGACCACTGGTCAAGACAGTGCCCGCACAGACAGCCTCAATCGGTCCTGGAGGCTGGACAGCATGGTGACTGACAGGGGACGACTGAGGTTGAGGTGGGCAGGCCACAAGGTACGGGTTAACCTCTTTCCTTTATACTTGGCAACGAAGAATCCCGAATGCTAATCACTTCTACTAACCTAACGGGCACTGAGATGTATCCCAACTCTATATTGAACATTGAGATTGCGACTTGTGGACAATATGTTCAATATAACAATGATGCGTATTTGTCGATGCCTACCTCTATGTTATACGTGGAATGTTGACCAGTTACCTTTTTGGTAGATACATGGCCAGCATATTCACTCCTCAAATCAAGACAGTTCAGAGAGTTGACGCCAATAAAGATGAGTGGAATGTTCCTGAACTCAATGGAGGCATCAGGCGTCGTGATATGAGAGAGTTTTACCGCACCCATATTGTGTGAAATCAGTAATGTGTATCCATTCTAATTCTCAATTTTGTTAGCGGAATTCTGTCCTTTACATTTGATGGCTTAGGATCTCATTATGAGACTGGGGTTGTATTTGCTCAGTACTCCGACGGGCTTGCAGGTAATTCAAAGAGAAGATTCACAAGTGTAAACTGTAAAATACAACCCACCACCCCTGGTGTATGTCTATGAGTGGCTATTAAGCCAGAGAGCAATGAGTTCAGTGAGCAATTCACTCGCCCTGGAAGCAGGTAACCATGATAATCCTATTAACACCGATTTTTTTGCGGGAATATGCTGCACTGCACAGCACACATACACCATGATATCCCTGAGGAACCATAAGAGAAGTATTTGTTCAGGAGATTGGTTAAACCTGGTCAGTTGTTATTGTGCGAATTTTATTGAAGGGATGACAGATGTGCAGTCAGTGTGAACTTATGTAAAGTACCTGCGACGGCAAGTAAGCTCTATATTTTTGATGTGGAAGGTTATGCTCCTCGCGTGTCACTGGCGAAGATGTCTAGTGACTGGTGGCAGGATTTGGGGCCATGGGGATTAAAGGCATAAAGAACAAAATGTTGAGTGTTCTGGGACGATGTGGGTATGTGGTTCAATGCAGATGTGTCGACATATATGAAGAAATTATTTTGTCTAACTCAGGCAATAGAACAGTCGAGGTAACCCCCTCTAGCCCTGAAGAGCCTAGAAGGCTGGCCTGGCGTTTCCCTAAGATAAACTTCTCAGACCCAAGATTAATAACGTTCCTACTGAATTATGGGTAAAAGGCAAACATGATGTGGGTCATATACGAGGTTGTGAACCAATACGAGTAACCCTGAAGTCGGAATATCGTCCTGGCAGGGCACAATACCCGTTAAAACCCGAGGCCATGGATGTAGTTACTCCAGTCTTTCAATCCTTCCCAAAGGCTAGAGAGATAATCCCCTGTGTAAACTCACCGGTGAGAACTCCCATTTTTCTGATCAAAAAGGCAAAAATTCCAAGTGAACCGGAGGAATGGAGGTTTGTTCAAGACCTGCAGGCAGTCAATAACAGTGTTGTCCCGCGCGCATCAAATATTCCCAAACCCTATACTGTATTAGCTCAATTTCCACCGGACAGTAAGTGGTTCCCTTCTGTGGATTTACCAAATACATTCTTTAGTGCAATGGTGCATCCAGATAGTCAATTGTGGTTCGCTTTTTCATTCAAAGACAAATCTTATGAGTTCACACAACTTTGTTAATGTTACTGTGAGTCACCCACCATATATAATGAGGTTCTACGCAGGAGTCTGGAGACTCTTGTTTTAACCGCTTGGTCTGCTATTCTGCAATCTGTAGACGATTGTTAATAGTAGCACCGAAAGAGGAACAATGTGAGAAGGATTCCCTTGCATTGCACGAGGGAAGGGCAGAAAGCCAGTCTCGCAAAGCTTCGATTTATGCAACAACAGGTGAAGTTCTCCAGTCACTTAATATCTGAACAAAGGAAGACCATTCGTCAAGACAGAGTGCAAGTAATTCAGCAAATTCCAAGGCCTCACATGAGGAAACAATTGCTATCCTTTTTGGGCATACGCTCCTACTGAAGAACGTTTATCCCACATTACACAAATCTTGAGGCGCTCTGAAGTGACATGGCCCATGGAAAAGGTTAGCAGAACCAAGGTCCGTTGCAATGGATCCCAGCGGCCGAGTTGAATTGAAAAAGACGTTTCAAAGTACACCTACACTGGGGATTCCGAATCCAAACAAGCCTTCTGTCAAATGGTAGATGAAAAACATGGCTGCATGACATCTGTGTTATTGCAGGATCATGGGGGAAAATTCAGGCTGGCAACTTATTTTTCGGCTAAGCTTGACCTCGTAGCGGCAGGATTGCGTAAATGCCCGCGAGCTGTGGTTGCTATATAATCGGCTTTGGCGACTTAACCAAACTGATCACACATGCAGTATCCTTACTGCTTTCCGAGCAAAAGACAGCACATACGTCGGCAGCACGTTGACTCAGATACAATACTGTGTTCTTGGAGAAGCCTAACATTGCAATAAAACGATGCAACGTCCTTAATACTGCTAGTCCTCTCACTAGAGAAGGAGACGGAGACCCACATGATTGTATTGCTGTAATTAATGAAATGTGCTACCTAGACAAGACTTACAGAATTCATCACTTGAGAATACAAATATGGCGTTTATTTTTGTGGATGGGTCAACATTCAGGAGCAAGGAGATAGGCCAGAATTGTATTGGGGATGCTGTAGTAACTACCCATGAGGTATTCAAAGCGGGATCACTCCCTTCTCAATTGTCAGCTCAAGCATAGGAGCTGGTTGCATTGACTGAGTCATGTAAATTTGCTTAGGGAATGACAGCGAATACTTAAACGATAGCAGATACGCATTCGGAGTTCCACATGATGTTAGAACCTTATGGAAATACAGGGAGTCCTTGACCTTCACCGGAAAGCCCATCACACACCGTGATCAGATTTCTGACCTCTTGGAAGCGGTCCTATTGCCTAAATCAATCGCTGTGTGTAAATGTTAAGCCCACACGAAAAATAACGATTCCGTTTCTCAAGGAAATGCAAGGACAGACTCGGCGGCAAGGACGGCAGCCCAGTAGCCGGTAAATGATCAGTTTGACATGGGAATGACAAAAATCCTTACCTCAACAGCAGACGTACGGGAGTCACAGTCGAAGTCCAGGCTTGAAGACACGTTTGAGTGGGTAAAAGCAGAGTTCAGTTTGAGGTAAGGGGTATGGTGTGGCCCCAATGTTAAACCTTTTCTACCAGGATCATTATTTCCATCCTATACCAAACTGACACAAAGTAAGGAACATGTGTCAAAAGAGGGGAGATATGACAGCATTTCAGCACAGTGGTACACTGAGGGATTTATTCATTACTTCCAGAAATAATGTGACTGATGTGTTATTTCTAACAATAATGTGGGGAGGGGAATACAGATATGTCATGTAGCACTTACACCCCCAAAAACAATTTGAACATTTTCAACTGGATTTTACCGAACTAACACCCTGCGAAGGAAAAAGGTATTGTCTGGTAATAGGTGATATGTTTTCCAAATGGTTGCAAGCGTTCCCCACGGCAAAACAGAATGCCAGTGCCATAACCAAAGCTTTCCTAACTGAAATAATTCCGAGATGGAGCATCCCTGAGAGGCTTAGTAGTCCCAAGGTTTGTGAAGGTTTATAGCTCCGGTTGAGGTTTAGGGTGTAGGTTTGCTCGCTGAGCTGTAGGTTTGATATCCAGACGTTTCATTACCTGGATAGGTAACATCATCAGTGGCGACCTCCAAGTGAAGTGAAGTGAAGATGTTGTCTCCAGCTTTCTATTTATATGTTTGTTATGGTTTGGGTTTCCTGGGGTTTGTGGTGATATCATTTCCTGTTCGTTTTCTGAGTTGTTGACAGATGGTAAATCGATCTATGTGTTTGTTTATGGCGTTGTGATTGGAGTGCGAGGCCTCTCGGAATTCTCCGGTGTGTCTGCATATACAGCAAACCGACAAACACTGACCAAATACTTAACAACACCAGCAACCATCCCAACTCGTATAAAGGAAGCTGTATCAGAACACTATTCCAACGAACCACCACACATTTCAGCATAGACGAACTTCGGAAAACAGAGGAGAACCGCCTATAAATCGTATTTAAGAAGAACGGATACTTTAAAAATACAGTCCACAGATTCCTCAGGAACAAACTACGACAAGTAGACTTAACACAGCCAGAAACCCTATAGACCTTTCCATACATCAATGAAGTCTCAGAAGAAGCAGCCAGACTATTAAGACCCCTCGGAATCCCACCAACAGTCTCAAACAAAACTAACAAATTTAAAAGACCCAGTACAACCCATGGACAAAACCAACGTCTTCTACAAAATTCCATGCAAGGACTGCCACAAACACTACGTAGGACAGACAGGAAGAAAGGTAGCCACCAGGATACAGAACACCAGTTGGCCACAAAAAGACACGACCCTCTCTCCCTCGTAGCCCTTCACACGGATGAAATTTAAACACCATTTTGACTTGGACAACACATCTATCCTGGGACAGGCTAAGCAAAGACATGTCAGATAATTCCTTGAGGCCTAGCACTCCAACCACAATGCCATAAAAAAAGAAATGTATCTCGATAGCATCTATCAACCCCTCAGAAAACGAACAGGAAATGGCATCACCACAAACCCCAGGAACCCCATCCTGGACAAACATATAACTGGAAAGCAGGAGACAACAGCTTCTCTTCACTTGGCGTTCGTCACTGATGATGTTACCTAGAACATAGAACATAGAAAAATACAGGGCAGGACAGGCCCTTTGGCCCTCGATGTTGCTCCGATCCAAGCCCACGTAACCTACACTCGCCCACTAACCTCCATATGCCAGGTACTGAAACGTCTAGATGTCAAACCTACAGCTCAGCGAGCAACCCTACACTCTAGGTTTAGTAGTGACAGTGGGACACCATTTGTCCATAATACCCTACAGCAGATTAGTGAGTATTTGGAATAAACATGGGCTAACACTGTGCCTACCACCAGACGAGTGGTAGGGCAGCGGAAAGAGAAAATTTTACCTTAAAAAATATATTGAGAAAATGCTGTGTAGTACGAGGGATGACATGGACAAAGGCACTTCCAATTGTGCTAATGTGTATGAGATCTAGGAGGAGAGGGAGAGCTAACCTTAGCCCGTTTGAAATTATTGTTTTGTAGGCCGCCAAACACAGGAATTTTCCCGAGACGTAAGGGAAGCCACTGTGAGGATGAGATGTTGTGTTACTGCATGAAACTCTCTACATTTCGGTCCCAAATACAGAATCAACTGAAGACAGCACTACCCCAATCAGCAGAAGGGAAGATGTACGATCTATAAACTGGAGCCCGAATAGTGGCGAAACACTTCAGGAGGGAAAACAGAAAGGCGAAGAGGTGGCTGGGACCGTTTCAAGTACGTTTTACAGCACAGATAGCTGTTAAGGTCGCCGGAACAGCGACGTGGATACACGCCCGCCATTACAAACTTGCAGCTCGGACTGAGGAGACATCGCACAACGCCAAAACCAATTTAGAGCAAGTATTTATTCGAAGTCATAAGCAAAAGTGGGGCTGTCCCAGTTCACACTGTCAGCAAGCGCCCTGGTCGGACTATTCATCAGGGCAGGGGCGTCTGGGATGCAGCAGCTGAAGGTCATCTAAACTGATAGGACGAAGTGGATCTTTACATGCGACCCATAGCCGTTCAGTAACAAGGACGACTATAAATTGGATAATTCAGATTTATGCAGGGATCCATGCTGCGCTGGTGACTGGCATTTAGTAGTAGCCACCACGGCAAAAGGGGCACCTGACATGGGAAATAGATATTCTATGATCAAAGTACGACTGAGAAGAGCAATGAGGGAGTCTCGTGGTGTGGAATAGATAGATCCTTCTCCGACATCGTTAGACAGGTGAATGTAGTGGTGCAACCGCCGCACCCCCGCCCTCCGAGATGCAGTGCAGAATGTACTACAGACGATAGGAGCAGTGGGACATGGCAACCAATCAAACCAGACCATGGACCTAACCCCAACTGGGCAAAGGTCATTAATGACACACCCGAACCCGAAGGGAGACGGCCCTGGCGAGAGAGTGAAATTAAAGCATGAGGGGAATTTGCCTGGTGGGTATAAATGGCGTAAGTGCGACGCCAGTAGGTTGGGAACTGCGAAGGGCCATTGCTAGATGTGAAGGGAATAGAGCATGTGCTTTTGTCATAAGACAAAACGAGAGATTAGACGTTGGCTACACTTGTTGGATATGTTTGCACACAGCCCAAAGGTAGACTGCCCAGGTAATTACTGAGAGCCTGGCGAGAAATGCCAGCTGTCTGCTTCCACGGGAGGCGACTAGCCTGACCATGATAGTGGGGGGCAATTTGGGCAAATCTCGTGTCACCACCCGAACTCCAGGCTAACTACAGCCCCAAGCCTGACACGCTACCATCCACAGCCTTCCACATAGTGGATTGCAGGGAAGAAACGTGTATTTGCACCAATCGGGGGAGACTCCTTTTGGGTATCTCCCAGTGTACATTGATGCTGTACTTGAACAATGACTCTTGTACAGCAACATACACAAATGATACGACCATAAACATTGCTTGTTCCTTTATCAATGAACAGACCATGAGCGGCATGGTGGCACAGTGGTTAGCATTGCTGCCTCACAGCGCCAGAGACCCTGGTTTAATTCCTGCCTCAGGCGACTGACAGTGTGTGGTTTGCACATTCTCCCTGAGTCTGCGTGAGTTTCCTCCCACAGTCACCAGATGTTCAGGTAGGGTGAATGGGCCATGCTAAATTGCCTGTAGTGTTAGGTGTTAGGTAAATGTATGGGTGGGTTGTGCTTCGGCTGGTGTGTGTGGACTTGTTGGGCAGAAAAGCCTGTTTCCACGCTGTAAGTGATCTAATCTAATCAGGATGGCAGGTATAATATGGGCAGGTGGCGAGAAAGGTTACCACCACTCCCCCGGGGAGAAAGGGGTGCTGCAACACCGCGATACTGTCCACCAACACAACAGTGTTCACCCTAAAAGGCAACAATTGCCGAACTCGAAGGGGCATTCCTCTGCATTTGAATGGGTACACACTCGCAGAACATGCTCGCATATGGTGTATTTGCAAATGAGACGGAGGAAGGCCTAGCACTCATTAACACTGAGTTAATGGCGGTTAGGAAGCAGTGACACAAAATCGATTAGTACTAAACATCCTGACGGCCGAGAGAGGGGAGTCTGCAAAATGTTAGGTACCTCGTGCTTTATTAATGTTCCTGATGAGTCCCAAAATATTACTGGTTTAATAAATGGTATGAAGGCAGCTAAATGACTGCCTCCACGAGCAGATGACTTCTCCTCCCGATGGCTCACGTCCCTTATGGAGGATGGGGGTAATGGACCCTTATCGTTCTACTCGTTGTAGGACTGGTCTTACTCATACTGCTTTGAATAAGACCCTAGTTGTGTACCTGCCTACAGCACTTGCGTATGAATGCAGTAGGATACGAAATGATAAACTATCAGTGGCCCCAAAGAAGGAAGATCTGATTGCTTGTCCGCACCATACAGCGATGTTGACGAATGGGACGTGTGAAGATGGGCTGTGTATCGGGCAAACCAGGGAAATGGAAAAAACCACCACAAAGCTTTGTTAGAGTTAGGTGGTGTCTGAGGAAATGCCTGATGTTCATAAATTATTTTTGATATATAGCTATCTGGCTTTTTTTTTTGGTTGTTGTCCTTGTTGTAAAATGACAAAAATTTGGAAAATGTAATGGAAAATTATCAAAATTAACATTTACTGTGAAATCTGTCAGAGAATGTTTTGCAATATTTAGTAATTCGCTGAAATATGCAAATACTTTGCTGAATTCTGCATCGAGGAGTCAGCTTGTCTTTGTGGAACTTTGCAAACATTTCACCTGGCCTTGCGAGCAGCCGAGTTCAGAAGAAAAGCTTCGGAAAACATAAAGACAATTATGTCCAAGGCATGGGAAAGAGAAAATATGAGCTCGAATGTTTCCCAACACTTGTCCTTGAGCATGTGATAAGAATATTATAATACGAATATGTGAATTTTGTTCACAGCCCTTACATAAAGCACTTTTGCCAAGTGTATTGGCCGCTCTGCATGCAGAGGTTCAAAAATAAAACCTTTCCTTTGCTCTTGCTACCAGTTGACTCGAGTCAATTAGATTTCCACGACAGGTGTCAGGGTGTCAGGCAGTGGGAGAATTGTTGGGTATCAGTAAATGGGAGAATTGTTGCACAGTGCCATTACAGTTGAAAATTAGTACAAATTGCCTATTCATTAAAGAATTTTAGCAGAACACCTCTAATTGGAAGAATAGGGGCCGGGAATGATTGAGAAGGAACAATTTTGCAAGCAGCAGTAAAGTCGAGATTCGAGTCCGCCCACCAAGAAATTAAAAAAACTTTGGAGCAGGGAAGCCAATACGTGGAGGAAGTGCATCAGTAAACAACGCAATAGGATATTGACGCAGGGCATCAATAATGGGAGAGTTGGTGCCGATGTCATGAAAGTACAGAATTGGTGGAAGACGTGGGAGAACTGGTGCTGAATAATATTAAATGTGGTGGAGGTGCAGTTACTGATGAAAAGAAGATTCGTGCAGGATTCGAAAATGGGAGAATGGTGCACGGAAGTGAAGCTGTGTTTGGGACAATTGTTGCACGATCCACAAAATGAAAAAAGTGCACAGTGGAACTTTAACAGCGAATTGGGGGATGGCACCACTATCTCAGAGAGTCAAAGTCGCGTTCCCCACACTGGGAGAAGTTGGTTTGGCTTCCAAAGAACATGAGAATTGTTTCAGGGCAATATTGAATTCGAGAATTCGTGTGGGGTGCTTAAAGCTTGCAGAGTTGGAACAGAGCATAGTTAAATGGGAGAACACGGGCAGGAATCAGTAAGTCGGAGAAATGTTGTAAAGTGCAGGAAAGTGGTCATTCGATGCAGGGCGAAATTAATGAAAAAACTTTGAGCAGTGCACCATTATGTGGAAGATGTATGTCAGGAAACAGCAAAACAGGAGAGTTGTGGCAAGGCAATACTCAGTGGGAGAGTTTCTTCAGTTCATGACGAAAGGGTGGATTAGTGCAGAATTGGCAATTTGAGAATTTGATGCAGTAAACGCCTAAATTGGAGAATTACAGCAGTGGACCACGACATGGGAGAATCATTGCAGCTACATAGTTAATGGAAGAAGTGGTGCAGAGTGGACCTAAATTAGATATTTGGTGCAAGTCACCATTAAAATGTACAATTCGAGTAGGGCACTCCTAAATGCGAGATTTCAACTTGGGCATCAGAAAATGAGACAATCATACAGGGATATGAGGAAATGGCAGAATTAGTATCGTTATATGAAAAAGCAGGAGAATTCAGTGTCGGAGTATGAGGAAATGGGAGAATAAGTATAGGGGTAAGAGTAAATGGAGCTGCAACAAGATCTCACGGCTCTTAAACTCAATCCCCCTGTTCATGAAAGCCAATAACACCATAGGCTTTCTTAACAACCCTGTCCACCTGGGTGGAAATTTTAAGGGATCTATGTACCTGCACACCAAGATCCCGCTGTTCCTCCCCATGGCCAAGAATGCTGCCTTTGGTGCTGTACTCAACTTTCAAGTTCGATCTTCCAAAATGCATCACCTCGCATTTATCCAGTTTGAATTCCATCGACAACCTCTCAGCCCATCTCTGCATCTGGCAATGTCGTGCTGCAGCCTGCAACAGTCCTGTATACTGTCAATGATACCTACAATCTTTGTGTCCTCTGCAAACCGGCTAATCCATCCTTCAATCTCCTCATCCAAGTCATAAATAAAAATTACAACGAGCAGAGGGCCAAGAACAGAGCCCGTGGAACACAATTCACCACTGACTTCCAGGCAGAATATTTTCCTTCCACAACCATTCGCTGTCTTCTGTCGACCAGCCAATTCTATATCCAGACAGCTAAATTTCCCTGTATCCCATTCCTCCTGACATTCTGAACGAGCCTACCATGGGGAATCTTATCAAATGCCTTGCTGAAGTCCAGATACACAACATCCACTGCTCGACCCTCATCAACTTTTGTAGTATCATCCTCAAAGAACTCAATAAGATTCGCGAGGCATGACCTGCCCCTCACAAAGCCGTGCTGACTACATTTAATCAAGCCACACTCTTCCAGATGGTCATAAATCCTATCCCGCAGAATCCTTTCTAACACCTTGCAGATGACAGACGTGAGACTGACTGGTCTGTAATTTCCGGAGATTTCCGTATTTCCTTTCTTGAAGAGAGGAATTACATTTGCCTCCCTCCAGTCCTCAGGTACGAATCCGGTGGAGAGCGAGGATGCAAAGATCTTCGCAAGCTGCGAAGCAATCACATTTCTTGCTTCCCATAGCAGCCGAGGACAAATCTGGTCTGGCCCTGGCGACTTGTTAATATTAATGTTTGACAACATTTTCAACACATCAGCTTCCTCAATCTATCTGTTGCAGCAGGATTACCCGCTCCTCAATGGTTTCAGTCACTACAAAGTCCTTTTCTTTTGTAAAGACAGAAGCAAAAAAATCATTTAGGACTTCCCCTACCTCCTCAGACTCTATCCACCAGTTCCCTATGCTATCCCTGATCGGCCATACTCGTTCTTTGATCATTCTCTTATTCCTCATATATGTGCAAAATGCCTTTAGATTCTCCCGAATCATTCCTGCCGAGCCTTTTTCCTGCTCCCTCCTGGCTCTCCTCAGACCATTTTGGAGCTCCTTCCTCGCCTGCCTGTAATCCGCTAGAGCTGAGCAAGACCCTTGCTTCCTTCACCTTACATAAGTTGCCTTCTTTCTTTTGAAAAGAAGCTCCTCCGCTCTCATCACCCAAGGTTCCTTTATCTTACCCCTTCTTGCCTGTCTCAGAGGAACACATTTATGCATCACTCGCAACAACTGTTCCTTAAACAGTCTCCACATGTCTATAGTGCCCTTTCCATGGAACAATTGCCCCCAGTCCATGCTTCGCAACACAGTATGATAGTATCATAGTTTCCTTTTCCCCAACAATATATCCTTCCATTGTGCCTGCTTCTCTCCTTCTCCATAGCTATGTAGAAGATGAGGCAATTGTGGTCACTATCAGCAAAATGGTCTCCCACCGCAAGATCTGGCACCTGCCCCAGCTCATTGCCGAGCACCAAATCCAAAATAGTCTCTCCCCTCGTCGGCCTGTCAACGTAATGATTTGGGAAACCCTCCTGAACGCACCTTACAAAAACAGCTCCTTCCAAACCATCTGCTGGAAGGAGGTTCCAATCAATATTGGGAAAGTTAGTCACCCATTACAACTACCCTATTCCATTCACACTTTTCCAAAATCTGCCGACTTATGCTTTCTTCAATCTCCCTGCTTCTATTGGGAGGCCTGTATTTAACCCCTACTGAGGTGATTGCTGCCTTACTGTTCCTAATTTCCACCCATACTGACAGAGTAGGCAGACCTTCCTCGATAATGTTAACTTCTGTAGCTGTGATGCCCTCTCTGATTAGCAGTGCTACACCCCTTCCTCTTTTTACCTCCTCCCTATTCTTTTTAATTGTTCTAAACGCTGGAACATCCAGCAACCATTCCTGCCCCTGAGAAACCCATGTCTCTGTTATGGCCACAACATCATAGCTCTAAGCTCATCACTTTTATTTACATTTCCCCAGTATTACCAAGGACAGTGACTCCGTTTTGGGGGAGGGGGCGGTGATGGGGAATTGTGTCTCAGTGGTTAGCATGGTTGTTTCACAGTACCTGGGGTCCGGATTGGGGGACAGGAGGAGGGGGAGTGTGCATGGTGTCACAATGGTTAGAACGGCTGTCTCTCAGTACAAGGGACGCAGTTTGTGGGGGAGGGGGAGGGGGGCATGGTGTTTCAGTGTTTAGCACGGCTGTCTCACAGTACCTGGGACTCGGAGTGGGGGAGAGGGGGAGGGTGTAATGGTGTCTTAGCGGTTAACACGGCTATCTCACAGTATCAGGGACCTGGTTTGGGGGTAGGGGGAAGGGGGCTTTGTGTCTCAGTGCATAGTACGGAAGTCTCACAATACCAGGGACCTGGTTTAGGGGGGATGGGGAGGGGCCATGGTGTCTCAGTGGTTAGCATGGCTGTCTCACAGTACCTGGGACCCGGAGTGGGGGAGAGGTGGAGGGTGTCATGGTGTCTCAGCGGTTAACACGGATGTCTCACAGTACCAGGGGCCTGGTTTGGGAAGAGGGGGAGGGGGCATAGTGTCTCAATGGTGAGCATGTCTGTCTCACAGTACAGGTACCTGGTTTTGGAGGGGGAAGCCTGGTGTCTCAGTGCTTACCACGGCTATCTCACAGTACTAGTGACCTGGTTTGGGGGGAGGGGGAGGGGGTGCATGGTGTCTCAGTCGTCAGTACGGCTGTCTCACATTCTCAGAGACCCGGTTTGGGGGGGAGGGGGAGAGGGGCATGGTGTCGCATTGGTTAGTAGGGCTATCTCACAGTACCAGGGACCCGATTTCAGGGGGATGGGGAGGGGGGGCATGTTGTCTCAGTGGTTAGCATGGCTGTCTCACAGCACCAGGGACCCGGTTTGGAGGAGAGGGGGAGAGGGTCATGGTGTCTCAGTGGCTAGTACGGCTGTCTCACAGTACCAGGGAACCGTTTTGGGCGGATGGGGAGGGGGGCATGGTGTCTCAGTGGCTAGCACGGCTGTCTCACAGTACCAGGGACCCGGTTTGGGGGAGGGGGAGGAGGACATGGTGTCTCAGTGGTTAGCATAGCTGCCTCACAGTACCAGGGACCTGGTTTTTGGGGGGAGGGGAGAGGGACATGATATTTCAGTGGTAAGCACTGCTGTCTCACTGTACCTGGGACCCGGTTTGAGGGGAGAGGGAGGGGGGCTGCTGTCTTACTGCCTTTGACATCTTCCAAAACCTTTCTCCAAACACCTTAAAATTATGCTCACCTCGTGACAATCATTCGTGGGAGGAAGTCTCTGGCTATTTACTCTGTCTGTAACTCTCACTATCTTGTTCAGCTCTATCAAGTTGCCTCTCATCCTTCTTTACTCCAATGAGAAAAGCCATAGCTCCCTCGACCTTTCTTCATAAGACAAGCCCTCTAGTCCAGGCAGCATTCTAGTAAATCTCCTCTGCACCTGCTTTAAAGCTTCCATATCCTTTCTTGACTGAGGTGACCAGAACATTTCAAATGTGGTCTCACCAGAACTTTATAGACCTGCAGCATAATCTTGCGGCTCTTCAACTCAGTCCACCTGCTAATGAAAACCAACACATCATATGCCTTCTTAACAACCCTATCAACTTAGGTGGCAACTGAGACACCTACAGACATGGAGCCCAAGATCCGTTTGTTCCTCCACACTGCTACGAATCCTACATTTGACCCAGTAATCTGCATTCAAATTCGACTTCCAAAATGAATCCCTTTACAAAATAGGAAATTGGAACAGAATTAGTTCATTTAGCCCCTTGGATCTGCTGTGCCGTTTGATCACGGTTAATATGTTTCTCAGCCACATTCTCCTGCCTTAAACAACTGACCATTGATTCCCTCATTCATGAAAAACATACTTATCTCTATCTTAAAGAAAACACGTTGTCTGTGTGCGGGCGTGTGCATGTGTTTGTGTGTCAGTGTCCATATCGGTATGTATGTGTTGTGTGTTTAATGTGTCTATGTATGTTTGTGTGCATCTCTGTGAAATAAAGGCTCCGTGATTTTGGGGGTAAGTCCATTGAAATTCAGACAAACCCTGACTGCCCTCTTCCACCTCTACGTCTGTCCCTGTTAAATTTATAGTCATACAATGCCACCTTCTGCTGGTCTCCCCATGCCACTGCACAAGTGTCAGTTTTTTTTCTATCAGAGGACATCAAATACTGTGAATCTCTCACATTGCACAGCTGTTTGGTGTTGCAAATATCTTTGGATGCACAGAACAGTTTTGTCTGATACCTAGATATATTAACATCACCACTGGGTCAGTTCCAGGACTTTTCAAACATTTCTCACTTACACCTTGTTGAGGTGAATTATAAAATATTTCAATTTAAAGAACGGAATAAATTCATCGCATCACCTTACATATGACTTGGTCAGAGTTGCTTGAATGCAGTTGCAGTGGATAAATTCTTTAAGGTGTACACTCTGTGCAACGAATAATCTTCAACCACAAATCACTTTCACATTGCAGAGACAGCACAGATATTACTCAGGAACATTCGCCACACTGAGTGTCCTCAGTACAAATATGATCCTCCCTTTTCCCAAATGTGTGTGTGTGCGCATGTGCAGATGCTGCAGTCAGTTTGGATGGTGCTATGATCTACCTCGCCCTCCCAACTTCCTAGACTGAATCTCTTATGGTTTTCTCCCTCCACTGCCATCAATGCAGTAGAGTGTGAAGGCCAGCAGAGGCGGACATTGCATAACTTTAAAAACCACAG
The DNA here is from genome assembly GCF_047496795.1 of Chiloscyllium punctatum. Lineage (NCBI taxonomy): Eukaryota > Metazoa > Chordata > Chondrichthyes > Orectolobiformes > Hemiscylliidae > Chiloscyllium > Chiloscyllium punctatum. The sequence goes on along the minus strand of NC_092754.1, from coordinate 79,594,000 downwards.
AGGCTGGCAGATCCACTGTGCACACGGATATGCACAGAGACACGCAGATACAGAAACATATGCATATAGTTACACAGGCACACATAGAGACTGGTGCAGTCACACAAATACTAAAGCACACAGAGAGAAATGCCAATACACTGATTCACATGCACATGCAGATAGACAGACATCAGTAGAGACACACCACAAACACTGACACACTGACGTTTATACAGACATGCAGAATCTGCCAGTATTTATTTTTCGCGTGGTGATTTCCTCAATATTTCACTCGATCGTGTGGTGTGTGCCAATATTTCTCTTGATCCCTAGGGATTCCTCTGCACCCTCACTATAGCTTCTACATCTTTCCTATAACAAGGCGACCAGAACTGAACACAATGTTCTACGTGTGCTGTTACGACACAGCAATGAACCCGTTTGTGAATTAAACCAAACACCCAGAAAAGCTTACCTTGCCTTAAAATCTGTTAAAGCACCCATCCTCCTCCTCGAACCAAAAACAAAGCACCTCGCCACAGCTTGGAAAGTTGACCAGTTTTTTTATTCCTTATTTTTTTTTCAACAACTCTTTGGGAATTAGACTAGTGGGAATGGAGGTTAGGGCAGTTGAATGTTCCTCCTTCAGAATGTGGGAGGTAAGGGTCACCACCAGTGTCCCTGCTGACTACATCTGCTGGAAGTGCACCTGACTGCAGCTCGTTGAAAACCGTGTTAGGGAATTGGAGCTGGAGCTGCGAGAACTTCGGATCATTCGGGTGGCAGAGGGGGTTATTGAGAGGAGTTACAGGGAGGTAGTCACTCCTAAGGTACAAGAAAAAGGGAAATGGGTTCCAGTCAGGGGACGGAAAGGGAACCGGCAGGCAGTGCAGGGATCCGCTGTTGCCATTCAACTCAACAATAAATATACCATTTTGGATACTATGGGGGGGACTTACCAGGGGAAAGCAGTGGGGTAGAGGGCTCTGGCACAGCGTCTGTCCCTACTGCTCAGAAGGGAAAGGGGGAGAGGAGCAGATCAGTAGTCATTGGGGACTCCATAGTTTGGGGGACAGATTGGAGGTTCTGTGGGGACGAGAGAGACTCACGGTTGGTGTGTTGCCTCCCAGGTACCAGAGTTCGTGATGTCACTGATCGTGTTTTTGGGATCCTTAAGGGGGAGAGGGAGCAGCCCCAAGTCGTGGTCCACATAGGCAACAATGACATCGGTAGGAAGAGAGATGGGGATTAAAGGCAGAAATTCAGGGAGCTAGGATGGAAGCTTAGAGCGAGGACGAACAGAGTTGTTGGCTTTGTCTTCTTGCCCGTGCCACGTGCTAGTGAGGCAAGGAATAGGGAGAGAGAGAAGGTGAACACGTGGCTGCAGGGATGGGGCAGGAGGGAGGGTTTTGTATTCTTGGATAAATTGGGCTCTTTCTGGGGTACGTGGGACCTCTACAAGCAGGATGGGCTTCATCTGAAATAGAGGGGTACCAATCTCCTGGGGGGAGGGGGGGGGTGGAATTTGCTAAGGCTGTTGGGGTGGGTTTAAACTAATCCAGCAGGGGGATGGGAACCAAAATTGCAGTTCAAGTATAGAAAGGGTTGAGAGTGGGGAGGTCTAAAATTATGTTTCAGGGATGCAAGATGGCACCAGCAAGCAATAGGTTGTTTTGAAGTGTTTCTACCTCAACGCCAAGAGCATCCGGAATAAGGTGGGTGAACTTGCAGCATGTGTTCGTACCTGGGACTTCAATGTTGTGGCCATTTTGGAGACATGGTTCGAGCAGTGACAGGAATATTTGTTGCAGTTTCCAGGATTTAGATGTTTCAGTGAGAACAGAGAAGATGCTAAAAGAGGGGTGGTGTTACATTGTTGGTCAAGGACAGTATTGCAGTTGCAGAAAGAATATTTGAGGACTCGTCAACTAAGGTGGTATGGGCTGAAGTTAGAAACTGGAAAGGAGAGGTCACCCTGTTGGGAGTTTTCTATAGGCCTCCGAATAGTTCCAGAGATGTAGAGGAAAGGATAGCAAAGATGATTCTCGATAGGAGTGACAGCGACAGGGTGGATGTAATGGGGAACTTCAAATTTTGAAATATTGAACGGGAACACTATAGTACGAGTACTATAGAGTGGTCAGATTTTGTCCAGTGTGTGCAGGAGGACTTCCTGACACAGTATATAGACAGTCCACATTAGTTTTGATATTGGGAAATGAGCCCGGCCAGGTGTTAGACTTGGAAGTAGTTGAGCACTTTGGTGATAGCAATCACAATTCTGATACGTTTACTTTAGTGATAGAAAGGGATAGGTTTATACCACTGGGTAAGAGTTACAGATGGGGGAAAGGCAATTACGGTGCCATTAGGCAAGATTTAGGAAGCATATGATGGGGAAGGATACTGTTGGGGATGGGCACATTAGAATTGTGGAGCTCATTCAAGGAAATGCTACTGTGTGTCCTTGATATGTATATACCTGTCAGGCAGGGAGGAAGCTGTAGAGCGCGGGAACCGTGGTTTACGAATGAAGTGGAATCTCTGGTCAAGAGGAAGACGGTGACTTATGTTAGGATGGGATGTGAAGGCTCATTTAGGGCACTTGAGGGTTACAAGGTAGCCAGGAAAGACCTAAAGAGAGGGCGTTGGAATGCTTTGCCTGCAACAGTAGTATTTTCGCCAACTTTAAGCACATTTAAGTCGTCATTGGACAATGTTATGGACGTACATGGAATAGTGTAAGTTAGATAGGCTTCAGATTGGTATGACAGGTTGGCGCAACATCGAGGGCCGAAAGGCCTGTACTGCGCTGTAGTGTTCCATGTTCTATGTTCCCCTATCTCCTCCGACTCCTGGCGCAAGTTCCCTCCACTATCCTGATGAGCCCTACCCTCACTAAAGTAATCATCTTGTTCCTCACAAAAGTATAGAACATCTTAAGTTTTACTTTAATCCTATTCAACAAGTCTTTTTCATGCCCGCTTCTCGCTGTTCTGAGATTGTTCTTCACTTCCTTCCTGACTACCTTGTAACCCTCTAGAGCTTTGTCTGATCCTTGCCTACTTAACCCTAAGTCCCATTTTCCTCCTTCCTCTTGAGATATTCTGCATCCATTGATACAATGGAGATATGGAGCTGCAAATGGATTGGAGCTGCACATCCTGTGACTTCCAGCATGGGCTGCAGGGTTCCCCACGCTGGGCAGTGATCAAACACAGTGTTACTGAACAATGCACTGGGGCAGTGTACACAGCTCTACATGCTGGTAGGGTAACTATTCCTGGTTTACAGGTTCATGCCCTGGGGTGGCGTACACTGCTCTACATGCTGGGAGGGTAACTACTCCTGGTTTACAGATCAATGCATTGGTGTGGTGCACACTGCTCTACATGCTGGAAGGGTAACTACTCCTGGTTTACAGATCCATGCCCTGGGGTGGCGTACACTGCTCTACATGCTGGAAGGGTAAATGCTCCTGGTTTACATAACAATTCACTGCTGTTCAATGCATAGCTCCCAGTGCTGGAGAGGCAGTTCATGGATTGGTGTGGTCTGCACAGATTGCTGGGTTGTACTGAGCAGTACACTAGCCTGGTCTGAACACTGCTACATGCTGCACAGATATATCATCTGGATTATGGTGTCTGATTCTGTGACGAGGATTTCAGCTGATTTGTCAGCACATTTACTTTATATTCTTATTTTTGTTATTGGACCTGAGAAAGTACTATTCATCCAGTTAATCCCATTTGTCTGAGAAGAGCCACGTTGTCGATCATGCCGATCAAGTAATCATCCAATTATCACATGAATATCCGTCCTTCTGTACCTTAACCTGGCCGTTGGTGCTCATATACCTGGAATACCGGGGAAATCATTATGAAGCTCAGAAACAATATGCAAAACGTATGGCTCGTGGTCTCCTGTACGTCCCGGCTGTGGGTCCCATTTGGATCCCTGGTGTATCGAGACCTGGCATTGTGAAGCTCAGAAACAATGAAATGGTATGTGTCAGACTGCTGTTCACTACACAATGTGTTCCATGTGGTGCTCCATAGACAGGTGTGTGTGTGCTGGGCAGTTGTTCACTTCCAGGTGTGTTCCATGTGGTAGTCCATAGACAGGAAGGTGAGTGCTGGGCTGTTGTTCACTTCGTGGTGTATCTCATGTGGTACACCATGGACAGGGGTGTGTGTTTCACTGTGGCTCACTTCACGGTGTGTCACATGTCATACTCCATAGACAGGGAGGTGTGTGCTGGGCTGTTGTTCACTTCCCGGTGTACCCCATGTGGTGATCCATGGACAGTGTTGTGTGTGTCCTGGGCTATTGTTCGCTTCCCGGTGTGCCCCATGTGCTGATCCATGGACAGTTGTGTGTGTGTGTGTGTGCTAGTCTATTGATCACTTCCCGGTGTGCCCCATGTGGTGATCCATGGGCAGGGAGGTGTGTGTGTGCTAGTCTATTGTTCACTTCCCGGTGTGCCCCATGTGGTGATCCATGGACAGGGGTGTGCGTGTCCTGTGTTATTGTTCACTTCCCGGTGTGCCCGATGTGGTGATCCATGGACAGGGAGGTGTCTGTGTGTTGTGTTATTGCTCACTTCCCGCTGTGTCCCATGTGGTGATCCATGGACAGGGAGGGGTGTGTATCTGCTGGGCTATTGTTCACTTCCCGGTGTGTCCCATGTGGTGATCCAAGGACAGTGGTGCGTGTGTGCTGGGTTACTGTTCATTTCCCGGTTTGCCCCATGTGGTGATCCAAGGACAGGGAAGTGTGTGGTGGATTATTGTTCACTTCCCGGTGTGCCCCATGTGGTGATCAAGAACAGGGGTGTGTGTTGGGCTATTGTTCACTTCCCGGTGTGCTCCATGTGGTGATCCATGGACAGGGGTGCGTGTGTGCTGGATTATTGTTCACTTCCCGGTGTGCCCCATGTGGAGATCCATGAACAGGGGTGTGTGTGTGCTGGTCTATTGTTCACTTGCCAGTGTGCCCTATCTGGTGATTCATGGACAGGGTTATCTGTGCTGTGTTATTGTTCACTTCCCGGTGTGCCCCATGTGGTGATCCATGGACAGGGGTGTGTGTGTGTTGGGCTATTGTTCACTTCCCGGTGTGCCCCATGTGGTGATCCATGGACAGAAGTGTGTGTGTGTGCTGGGCTATAGCTCACTTCCCGGTGTGCCCAATGTGGTGGTCCATGGACAGTTTTGTGGTGTGTATGCTGGGCTATTGTTCACTTCCCGTTGTGTCCCATGTGGTGATCTAGGGACAGGGATGTGTGTGTGTGCTGGGCTATAGCTCACTTCCCGGTGTGCCCAATGTGGTGGTCCGTGGACAGGGGTGTTTGTGTGCTGGGCTATTGTTCACTTCCCGGTGTGCCCCATATGGAGATCCATGGACAGTGGTGCGTGTGTGCTGTGTTATTGTTCACTTCCCGGTGTGTCCCATATGGTGATCCTTGGACAGTGGTGTGTCTGTGCTGGGCTGTTGTTCACTTCCCGGTGTGTCCCATGTTGTGATCCATGGACAGGGGCGTGTGTGTTCTGGGCTGCTGTTCACTTCCCGGTATGCCCCATGTTTTGATACATGGACAGGGGTTTGTGTGTGCTGGACTATTGCTCACTTCCCGGTGTATCCAATGTTTTGATCCATGGACAGGGGCGTGTTTGTGCTGGGCTATTGTTCAATTCCCGGTGTGTCTCATGTGGTGATCCATGGGCAGTGATGTGTGTGTGCTGGGCTGCTGTTCACTTCCCGGTGTGCCCAATGTGGTGATCCATTCACAGGGAGGTATGTGTGTGCAGGGCTATTGTTCACTTGCCAGTGTGCCCCATGTGGTGATTCATGGACAGGGTTATCTGTGCTGTGTTATTGTTCACTTCCCGGTGTGCCCCATGTGGTGATCCATGGACAGGGAGGTGTTTGTGCTGGACTAATGTTCACTTCCCGGTGTGCCCCATGTGGTGATCCATGGACAGGGGCGTGTGTGTCCTGGGCAATTGTTCACTTCCCGGTGTGCCCCATGTGGTGATCCATGGACAGGGGCGTGTGTGTCCTGGGCAATTGTTCACTTCCCGTTGTGCCCCATGTGGTGATCCATGGACAGTTGTGTGTGTGTGTGTGTGCTAGTCTATTGATCACTTCCCTGTGTGCCCCATGTGGTGATCCATGGGCAGGGAGGTGCGTGTCCTGTGTTATTGTGCACTTCCCAGTGTACCCCATGTGGTGATCCATGGACAGGGAGGGGTGTGTGTGCTGGGTTACTGTTCACTTTCCAGTGTGTCCCATGTGGTGATCCATGGACAGGGAAGTGTGTGGTGGATTATTGTTCACTTCCCGGTGTGCCCCATGTGGTGATCAAGAACAGGGGTGTGTGTTGGGCTATTGTTCACTTCCCGGTGTGCTCCATGTGGTGATCCATGGACAGGGGTGCGTGTGTGCTGGATTATTGTTCACTTTCCGGTGTGCCCCATGTGGAGATCCATGAACAGGGGTGTGTGCTGGGCTATTGTTCACTTCACAGTGTGCCCCATGTGGTGATCTATGGCAGGGGTGTGTGCTGGGCTATTGTTCACTTCCCAGTGTGCCCCATGTGGTGATCTATGGCAGGGGTGTGTGTGTGCTCGGCTATTGTTCACTTCCCGGTGTGTCCCATGTGTTGATCCAGGGACAGGGAAGTTTGTGCTGGGTATTGTTCACTTCCCGGTGTGCCCCATGTGGTGATCCATGGACAGGAAAGTGTGTGTGTGCAGGGCTATAGCTCACTTCCCGGTGTGCCCAATGTGGTGGTCCATGGACAGTTTTGTGGTGTGTATGCTGGTCTATTGTTCACTTCCCGTTGTGTCCCATGTGGTGATCTAGGGACAGGGATGTTTGTGTGTGCTGGGCTATTGTTCACTTCCCGGTGTGCCCCATGTGGTGATCCATGGACAGAGTGGTGTGTGTGTGCTGTGTTATTGTTCACTTCCCGGTGTGCCCCAAGTGGTGATCCATGGACAGGGAGGTGTGTGCGTGCTGGGCTGTTGTTCACTTCCCGGTGTGTCCCATGTTGTGATGCGTGGACAGGGGTGTTTGTGTGCTGGGCTATTGTTCACTTCCCGGTGTGTCCCATATGGTGATCCATGGGCAGGGAGGTGTCCATGCTGAGCTATTGTTCACTTGCCGGTGTGTCCCATGTTGTGATCCATGGACAGTGGTGCGTGTGTGCTGTGTTCTTGTTCACTTTCCGGTGTGTCCCATATGGTGATCCTTGGACAGTGGTGTGTCTGTGCTGGGCTGTTGTTCACTTCCCGGTATGCCCCATGTTTTGATACATGGACAGGGGTGTGTGTGTGCTGGGCTATTGCTCACTTCCCGGTGTATCCAATGTTTTGATCCATGGACAGGGGCGTGTTTGTGCTGGTCTATTGTTCAATTCCCGGTGTGTCTCATGTGGTGATCCATGGGCAGTGATGTGTGTGTGCTGGGCTGCTGTTCACTTCCCGGAGTGCCCAATCTGGTGATCCATTCACAGGGAGTTATGTGTGTGCAGGGCTATTGTTCACTTGCCAGTGTGCCCCATTTGCTGATTCATGGACAGGGTTATCTGTGCTGTGTTATTGTTCACTTCCCGGTGTGCCTCATGTGGTGATCCATGGACAGGGAGGTGTTTGTGCTGGACTATTGTTCACTTCCCGGCGTGCCCCATATGGTCATCCATGGACAGTGGTGAGTCTGTGCTGGGTTGTTGTTCACTTCCCGGTGAGCCTCATATGGTGATCCATGGACAGGGGTGAGTGTGTGCTGGATTATTGTTCACTTCCCGGTGTGCCCCATGTGGTGATCCATGGACAGGGGTGTATGTGTGCTGTGCTATTGTTCACTTCCCGATGTGTCCCATGTGTTTATCCATGGACAGGGAAGTTTGTGCTGGGTATTGTTCACTTCCCGGTGCGTCCCCGGTGGTGATCCATGGACACGGAAGTGTGTGCTGGATTATTGTTAACTTCCCGGTGTGCCCCATGTGGTAATCGATGGACAGGGAAGTGTGTGCTGGATTATTGTTCACTTCCCATTGTGTCCCATGTTGTGATCTAGGGACAGGGATGTGTGTGCGCTGGGCTATTGTTCACTTCCCGGTGTGCCCCATGTGGTGATCCATGGACAGGGAGGTGTGTGCGTGCTGGGCTGTTGTTCACTTCCCGGTGTGTCCCATGTGGTGATCCGTGGAGAGGGAGGTGTCTGTGTGTTGTGTTATTGTTCACTCCCCAATGTGCCCCATGTGGTGATCCATGGACAGGGAGGGGTGTGTGTGCTGGGCTACTGTTCACTTTCTAGTGTGTCCCATGTGGTGATCCATGGACAGGGAGGTGTCTGTGTGTTGTGTTATTGTTCACTCCCCAATGTGCCCCATGTGATGATCCATGGACAGGGAGGGGTGTGTGTGCTGGGTTACTGTTCACTTCCCAGTGTGTCCCATGTGGTGATCCAAGGACAGTGGTGCGTGTGTGGTGGATTATTGTTCACTTCCCGGTGTGTCCCATGTGTTGATCCATGGACAGGGAAGTTTGTGCTGCGTATTGTTAACTTCCCGGTGCGTCCTATGTGGTGATCCATGTACAGGGAAGTGTGTGCTGGATTGTTGTTCACTTCCCGGTGTGCCCCATGTGGTGATCCATGGACAGGGAGGTGTGTGTGTGCTGGGCTATAGCTCACTTCCCGGTGTGCCCAATGTGGTGGTCCATGGACAGTTTTGTGGTGTGTATGCTGGTCTATTGTTCACTTCCCGTTGTGTCCCATGTGGTGATCTAGGGACAGGGAGGTGTGTGCGTGCTGGGCTGTTGTTCACTTCCCGGTGTGTCCCATGTTGTGATCCGTGGACAGGGGTGTTTGTGTGCTGGGCTATTGTTCACTTCCCGGTGTGCCCCATATGGAGATCCATGGACAGTGGTGCGTGTGTGCTGTGTTATTGTTCACTTCCCGGTGTGTCCCATATGGTGATCCATGGGCAGGGAGGTGTACATGCTGAGCTATTGTTCACTTCCCGGTGTGTCCCATGTTGTGATCCATGGACAGTGGTGCGTGTGTGCTGTGTTATTGTTCAATTCCCGGTGTGTCCCATATGGTGATCCTTGGACAGTGGTGTGTCTGTGCTGGGCTGTTGTTCACTTCCCGGTGTGTCCCATGTTGTGATCCATGGACAGGGGCGTGTGTGTGCTGGGCTGCTGTTCACTTCCCGGTATGCCCCATGTTTTGATACATGGACATGGGGTGTGTGTGTGCTGGGCTATTGCTCACTTCCCGGTGTATCCAATGTTTTGATCCATGGACAGGGGCGTGTGTGTGCTGATCTATTGTTCAATTCCCGGTGTGTCTCATGTGGTGATCCATGTGCAGTGTTGTGTGTGTGCTGGGTTGCTGTTCACTTCCCTGAGTGCCCACTGTGTTGATCCATTGACAGGGAGGTATGTGTGTGCAGGGCTATTGTTCACTTTCCAGTGTGTTCCATGTGGTGATCAAGAACATGGGTGTGTGCTGGGCTATTGTTCACTTCCCGGTGTGTCCGATGTGGTGATCCATGGACAGGGAGGGGTGTGTGTCTGCTGTGCTATTGTTCACTTCCCAGTGTGTCCGATGTGGTGATCCATGGACAGGGAGGGGTGTGTGTGCTGGGCTATTGTTCACTTCCCAGTGTGTCCCATGTGGTGATCCAAGGACAGTGGTGCGTGTGTGCTGGGTTACTGTTCATTTCCCGGTGTTCCCCGTGTGGTGATCCATGGACAGTGAAGTGTGTGGTGGATTATTGTTCACTTCCCGGTGTGCCCCATGTGGTGATCAAGAACATGGGTGTGTGCTGGGCTATTGTTCACTTCCCAGTGTGTCCCATGTGTTGATCCATGGACAGGGAAGTTTGTGCTGCGTATTGTTAACTTCTCGGTGCGTCCTATGTGGTGATCCATGTACAGGGAAGTGTGTGCTGGATTGTTGTTCACTTCCCGGTGTGCCCCATGTGGTGATCCATGGACAGGGAGGTGTGTGTGTGCTGGGCTATAGCTCACTTCCCGGTGTGCCCAATGTGGTGGTCCATGAACAGTTTTGTGGTGTGTATGCTGGGCTATTGTTCACTTCCCGTTGTGCCCCATGTGGTGATCCATGGACAGAGTGGTGCGTGTGTGCTGTGTTATTGTTCACTTCCCGGTGTGCCCCAAGTGGTGATCCATGGACAGGGAGGTGTGTGCGTGCTGGGCTGTTGTTCACTTCCCGGTGTGTCCCATGTTGTGATCCATGGACAGGGATATGTGTGTGTGCTGGTCTATTGTTCACTTCCCGTTCTGTCCCATGTGGTGATCTAGGGACAGGGATGTGTGTGTGTGCTGTGTTATTGTTCACTTCCCGGTGTGTCCCATATGTTGAACCTTGGACAGTGGTGTGTCTGTGCTGGGCTGTTGTTCACTTCCCGGTGTGTCGCAAGTCGTGATCCATGGACAGGGGCGTGTGTGTGCTGGGCTGCTGTTCACTTCCCGGTATGCCCCATGTTTTGATACATCGACAGGGGTGTGTGTGTGCTGGGCTATTGCTCACTTCCCGGTGTGTCCAATGTTTTGATCCATGGACAGGGGCGTGTTTGTGCTGGGCTATTGTTCAATTCCCGGTGTGTCTCATGTGGTGATCCATGGGCAGTGATGTGTGTGTGCTGGGCTGCTGTTCACTTCCCGGTGTGCCCAATGTGGTGATCCATTCACAGGGAGGTATGTGTGTGCAGGGCTATTGTTCACTTGCCAGTGTGCCCCATGTGGTGATTCATGGACAGAAGTGTGTGTGTGTGCTGGACTATTGTTCACTTCCCGGCTGCCCCATATGGTCATCCATGGATAGCGGTGAGTCTGTGCTAGGCTGTTGTTCACTTCCTGGTGTGCCGAATATGGTGATCCATGGACAATGGTGTGTCTGTTCTGGGCTGTTGTTCACTTGCCAGTGTGTCCCATGTGGTGGTCCATGGACAGGGTTATCTGTGCTGTGTTATTGTTCACTTCCCGGTGTGCCCCATGTGGTGATCCATGGACAGGGAGGTGTTTGTGCTGGGCTATTGTTCACTTCCCAGTGTGCGCCATGTGGTGATCCATGGACAGAAGTGTGTGTGTGCTGGGCTATTGTTCACTTCCTGGTGTGCCCAACATGGTGATCCATGGACAGGGGTGTGTGTGTGCTGGGTTATTGTTCACTTCCCGCAGTGCCCCATGTGGTAATCCATGGACAGGGAGGTGTGTGCGTGCTGGGCTATTGTTCACTTCCCGGTGTGCCCCATGTGGTGATCCATGGACAGGGAGGTGTCTGTGTGTTGTGTTATTGCTCACTTCCCAATGTGTCCCCTGTGGTGATCCATGGACAGGGGTGTGTGCTGGGTTACTGTTCATTTCCCGGTTTGCCCCATGTGGTGATCCATGGACAGGGAAGTCTGTGGTGGATTATTGTTCACTTCTCGGTGTGCCCCATGTGGTGATCAAGAACAGGGGTGTGTGTTGGGCTATTGTTCACTTCCCGGTGTGCTCCATGTGGTGATCCATGGACAGGGGTGCGTGTGTGCTGGATTATTGTTCACTTTCCGGTGTGCCCCATGTGGAGATCCATGAACAGGGGTGTGTGCTGGGCTATTGTTCACTTCCCAGTGTGCCCCATGTGGTGATCCATGGACAGGGGTGTGTGTCTGCTGTGCTATTGTTCACTTCCCGGTGTGCCCAATGTGGTGATCCATGGACAGGGAGGTGTGTGCTAAGCTATAGCTCACTTCCCGAAGTGCCCCATGTGATGATCCATGGACAGTGTTGTGTGTGTGCTGGTCTATTGTTCACTTCCCAGTGTGTCCCATGTGGTAATCCATGGGCAGGCGTGTCTGTGCTGTGTTATTGTTCACTTCCCGGTGTGCCCCATGTGGTGATCCATGGACAGAGTGGTGTGTGTGCTGTGTTATTGTTCACTTCCCGCTGTGCCCCATGTGGTGATCCATGGACAGGGAGGTGTGTGCGTGCTGGGCTGTTGCTCGCTTCCCAGTGTGTCGCATGTTGTGATCCATGGACAGTGGTGTGTGTGTGCTGGGCTATTGTTCACTTCCTGGTGTGCCCCGTGTGGTCTTCCATGGACAGTGGTGAGTCTGTGCTGGGCTGTTGTTCACTTCCTGGTGTGCCCAACATGGTGATCCATGGACAGGGGTGTGTGTGTGCTGGGTTATTGTTCACTTCCCGGTGTGCCCCATTTGGTGATTCATGGACAGTGGTATCTGTGCTGTGTTATTGTTCACTGCCCGGTGTGCCCCATGTGGTCATCCATGGACAGAGGTAACTGTGCTGTGTTATTGTTCACTGCCCGGTGTGCCCCATGTGGTGATCCATGGTCAGAGTGGTGTGTGTCTGCTGTGCTATTGTTCACTTCCCGGTGTGCCCAATGTGGTGATCCATGGACAGGGGTGTGTGTGCTAAGCTATAGCTCACTTCCCGAAGTGCCCCATGTGATGATCCATGGACAGTGTTGTGTGTGTGCTGGTCTATTGTTCACTTCCCAGTGTGTCCCATGTGGTAATCCATGGGCAGGGGTGTCTGTGCTGTGTTATTGTTCACTTCCCGTTGTGTCCCATGTTGTGATCCATGGACAGTGGTGTGTGTGTGCTGTGTTATTGTTCACTTCCCGGTGTGTCCCATGTGGTGATCCATGGACAGAGTGGTGTGTGTGCTGTGTTATTGTTCACTTCCCGCTGTGCCCCATGTGGTGATCCATGGACAGGGAGGTGTGTGCGTGCTGGGCTGTTTTTCGCTTCCCGGTGTGTCCCATGTTGTGATCCATGGACAGTGGTGTGTGTGTGCTGGGCTGGTGTTCACTTCCCTGTCTGTCCCTTGTGGTGATCCATGGACAGAGGTGTCTGTGTGCTGGATTATTGTTCACTTCCCGGTGTGCCCCATGTGGTGATCCATGGACAGAGGTGTCTGTGTGCTGTGTTATTGTTCACTTCCCGGTGTGCCCAATGTGGTGATCCATGGACAGGGAGGTATGTGTGTGCTGTGCTATTGTTCACTTCCCGGTGTGCCCCGTGTGGTGACCCATGGACAGGGGTGTCTGTGCTGTTTTTGTTCACGTCCCGGTGTGCCCCATGTGGTGATCCATGGACAGGGAGGTGGTTGTGCTGGGCTATTGTTCACTTCCCGGTGTGCCCAATGTGGTGATCCATGGACACGGGTGTGTGTGTGCTGGGCTATTGTTCACTGCCCGTTGTGTCCCATATGGTGATCATTGGACAGTGGTGTGTGTGTGCTGGGCTGGTGTTCACTTCCCTGTCTGTCCCTTGTGGTGATCCATGGACAGAGGTGTCTGTGTGCTGGATTATTGTTCACTTCCCTGTCTGTCCCTTGTGGTGATCCATGGACAGAGGTGTCTGTGTGCTGGATTATTGTTCACTTCCCGGTGTGCCCCATGTGGTGATCCATGGACAGAGGTGTCTGTGCGCTGGGTTATTGTTCACCTCCCGGTGTGCCCCATGTGGTGATGTATTGACAGGGAGTTGTGTGCTGGGGTATTGTTAACTTCCTGGTGTGCCCCATGTGGATATCCTTGGATTGGGATATGTGTGTGCTGGGCTATTGTTCATTTCCCGGTGTGCCCAATGTGGTGATCCATTGACAGGGAGTTGTGTGCTGGGGTATTGTTAACTTCCTGGTGTGCCCCATGTGGATATCCTTGGATTGGGATATGTGTGTGCTGGGCTATTGTTCACTTCCCGGACTGCCCCATGTGATGACCCATGGAGAGTGGATGTGTGTCCTGTGTTATTGTTCACTTCCCAGTTTGCCCCACGGCGGCACGGTGGCACAGTGGTCAGCACAGGGTTCAATTCCCGCCTCAGGCGACTCTCTGTGTGGAGTTTGCACATTCTCCCCGTGTCGGCGTGGGTTTCCTCCGGGTGCTCCAGTTTCCCGGTGTGCCGCATGTGGTGATCCATGGACAGAGGTGTGTGTGTGCTGGGCTGTTGTACACTTCCCAGTGTGCCCCATGTGTTGATCCATGGACAGGGGTGTCTGTGCTGGGTTATTGCTCACTTCCCAGTGTGCCCCATGTGGTGATCCATGGACAGGGAGGGGTGTGCTGGATTATTGTTCACTTCCCGGTGTGCCCCATTTGGTGAACCATGGACAGGGAGGTGTGTGTGTGCTGGGCTATTGTTCACTTCCCGGTATGCCCCGTGTGGTGATCCATGGACGGAGTGGTTTGTGTGTGCTGCGGTATTGTTCACTTCCCGATGTGCCCCATGTGGTGATCCATGGACAGGGATGTGTGTTTGCTGATCTATTGTTCACTTCCCGGTGAGCCCTATGTGGTGATCCATGGACAGGGGTGTGTGTGTGCTGGTTTATTGTTCATTTCCCGGTGTGCCCCATGTGATGATCCATGGAGAGGCATGTGTCTGTCCTGTGTTATTGTTCACTTCCCAGTGTGCCACATGTGGTGATCCATGGACAGGGAGGTGTGTGTGTGCTGGGCTATTGTTCACTTCCCGGTGTGTCCCATTAGGAGATCCATGGACACGGATGTGTGTGTGCTGGGCTGCTGTTCTTTTCCCGGTGTGCCCCATGTGATGATCCATGGAGAGGCGTGTGAGTGTCCTGTGTTATTGTTCACTTCCCAGTGATCCATGGACAGGGAGGTATGTGTGTTATGGGCTATTGTTCACTTCTCGGTGTCTCCCATGTGGTGATCCATGGACAGGGAGGTATGTGTGTTATGGGCTATTGTTCACTTCTCGGTGTCTCCCATGTGGTGATCCATGGACAGGAGTGTCTGTGCTGTTTTAATGTTAACTTCCCGGTGTGCCCCATGTGGTGATCCATGGACAGGGAGATGTGTGTGTGCTGGGCTAGTTTTCACTTCCCGGTGTTCCCCATGTGGTTATCCACGGACAGGGGTGTCTGTGCTGTGTTATTTTTCACTTCCCGGTTTGCCCCATGTGGTGATCCATGGACAGGGGCGTGTGTATCCTGTGTTATTGTTCACTTTCTGGTTTGCCCCATGTGGTGATCCATGGACAGGGAGATGTGTGTGTGCGGGGCTATTGTTCACTTCCCGGTGTGCCCCATGTAGTGATCCAGTATGCCGACGTCAACATCACCATTTGGAGATGGAGTATATATATGGTGGGTGAGAGCAATGGGGTCCCTGGGGACATCAGGAAGATGGAGAAACACTTCCCGTGTCTGATCGGGCCAGATGAACCCTCCATGCATCACTAAGTCCTGTAGTATTTTTCCGTTTCAGTAACATAGCACCTACCATTCTTCCTAAAGAAAATGACAGATTATATATTATCTTTAATCCCCTTTGCTAAACTTTTATCCATTGACTTTACCAGTGCATATCCAATTGCAGACTCTCCACCTTCCCTTGATAATTTAGTTTCCTGTTTATCTTAGTTTAATCGGCATACATAGTTACAGTACATTTGTTGCACTCCTCTTGATCATTGATACAGATTGTCAAGAGCTGTGGACCCTGCACTGGTCACTGTGTGACTCCACTCGTGACGTTCTGTCAAACTGACTAAGGTTGATTTTTCTCGAGTGCCTGCTTCCTGTCTGATAACCAGTCCTCCCCCATTTATGTGTAACACATTCGAAGCGCTGAATAAGGACGAGGAGCATCAGTTCGGCAATCCAGCCCCTCAGGCCTCTTCTGACATTGAATACAATCATTGCTGATGTCATTGCGGCTTCAGTTCCACGTTCCTGTCCGATCTCCATATTCCTTCACTTACTCAATATCCCAGCACCTACTGCACTCTGGGGCAGTGAATTACACTGATTCCCAAAACTGTGACAGAAGTATGTTCTCCTCACCCCTGTTTCACTTCTCCCCCACCTCATCCTAAAACTATGGTTTTAGGATCGTTCGAGATTGTCCCACATGAGGAAATATCCACTTCACATCTACATTGTAAATCACCTTTAACATCGTCCAGACCTCTGACATCTCCTCTCATTTTTCTATACTCCAGGCAGTATTGGCCTGAACTGCTCAATCTTTCTTCAGAGGACAAACTCCACATCTCTGGAGTAAATCGAGTAAACTACTTCTGAACTGCCTCCATGGCAAATACACCCCTCCTACAGTCAGGACACCAAGACAGCACACAGTACTCAGTTGCGATCTCACACCTCCCTCCCTTTATAATCCACTTTTTTAGAAATAAATGCCAAAGTTGCACTTGCCATTCTCATTATCTGCTGTACCTACATCGGAGTATTCTGTCGTATGGACGCGGACAGCCAGATCCCTCTGTACCTAATCACTTAGAAGTCTCTCTCCATTTGGATAATAATTTGCCTTTCTGCGACACTGATCCAAATGAATACACTCACACTTTTTGTTGTTCAGTTTCTTCTGTCAAGTGTTGCCCCAACCTATCCATATACATTTTCTAACTTCTTAAGTCTTCGTTGCAATTTCACACCTGAGTTAGTGTCATCTTTTAATTGGTTATAACATGTTCTATCCTCTCAACTACTTAAAACTATAGCTTGTAAATAGTTGGGGCATGGGGACCAAGACATATGGTTTCCTAAAAGTTGAATTTTGCCAACACAAAATGACCCATATTTTTTCCAGCTCACTGCATTTTGTAGCTTCACTAAGCCTGTACCAAGTTGATAAATTACTTTTACCCATAAACGATCTTATTCTGCAGATTAATCATTTGTGCAGAGCTATTCAATGTCTTCTGGAAGTCCAAATATTTCATCTCTCGGATCCCCATGATCGAAATCATGTTGATTCTGATGGATTGTGGTTGGCCTTTGCAAATTTCTTGCCATTAATTCCTGAATAATGGACCTTACCAATATTTCTTAAATTTGAACAGTTTTCTCACTACTATATTCCATCGTGAAGGTGATAATTCTAAATTCTTACTGCTCTATAATCTCTTTGTTCGCTCCAATCCTGTATAATTGACACATGGCGTGAAATGACCTGCTCTGATTGCTCTGTAAGAGGTCGGAGTCGCTGAATGGACTCATTCTCTTCCTTGTGCACAAACCCGGTGGGCTGATGTCTTTCTGGTGTTCCACATCACAGACTCGATGGTCTGCCTTTCCTCCTCCTGTTGATGCGTAAGAGCCGTGAGGGCCTATGCAACCTTCTTGTTGCTGTGTCACAGTTTGAGGGGCTGAAAACACCTTATCATATTCCTCCATCACAGGCTGGAGAGACTGAATGGTCTCTCCTGCATCCCTGATATAGGACTGAGGGAATTATTGGCCTTCTTCTGTTCCCATACACGAGACATGTGAGGTAAACTTCTTTCTCCTTTCCCATAAGAAATCTTATAGGTTGCATCCTTCTCCAATTCCCGTGCAACAGGCTCGATGGGACTGAATATCCTCCTGGTCTCCCAGTGCACCAATCACCAGTCCCTCTTCCAGTTCCAATGTTCCATACTTGAGGAGGCTGAAGAGACTGATCCTATTGCTGCATAACAGGGTTCTGGTGCTGCATGGCCGACTCTGGGCCCAGTGTTATCGACTCGAGGAGCTGACTGGCCTCCTCCCGTAACTGTATATCAGGCTCCAGGGTCTGAATAGCCTCTTCCTGTGCTGTTGTAACAGGGTCAATGTCCTTTGAGACACTACCTCCTAATAAATGGCAGAAGACGCTGAACGAGAGAGTGCCTGTACTCTGAAGCACTCTCGTCTCCATATCTGACTTACAGAGACAAACCATTAATATAGTCTTTTTTCTGTATCAAGTCCTGAAGCTGAAAGTAGCAAAAGAGGTCCCTCCCAGATATCTCATATTCCTGGCTCAGCTGCTCAAAATTCATCATGACCTCCCTGTCAAAAAATGTTCCCAAACAGGAAACTCATCTGGACTCCCAGAGCCTAAAGCCAAAATCCATAAATCTCGCTGGAATCCTACCAATCCTACAATGGGAGTGAAAGCCGAAGTTTTTGTTTTGTAAAGTGCCTTCAACTTGTCCCACCATTCTCCATGCTTTCACTGTGTTAGGGACAATCGGTTTCTGCAATTCTCCACAACAGTCCTCATCTTGTCCATGAACAACAGATTAATGAGGGGACAATTTGCCTAGAAGGCCTCGATGTCCAGCTAAAGTGATCATGGGTCCTGACAAGTACAATCAGCCACATCGGAAAGCAAGGAACTTGGTTGGTATTTCTTTAACTATGGAAAATCGACCCGCCCCCATTCACTGCGGAAGCTGCAATTTGTCCAGGTTAATAGGAGGCCATCTGTGACGCCAGATGACAGATCAAAGCCAACTGTTAATCATCCGTAGCGCCTGCCTAGGCAGCGTCAAAGGGAGAATTGGCATGGGGTATCATAAACAAGGAAGGACATTCATTTTAACCAGAGCTAACCCAAACAGAATATTGGATGATTCTGTCTTATATTCTCTAGCAACTGCACGATGTTAGCTTCATATAATTAATCGAAGGCTCGGATGATAAAAACACCGAAACCTCCTTGTGACCATCTGGAAGGGAATCAGATTCCACCCCAAGGTCGGGTACTCCAATAAGACCCCCAACAGGGATGGCCTCCGATTTCATAAAATTGATGTTGTACCCTGAGAAAGATCCAAATAAATTAATCATTCGTATTAAACAGAACACAGATATCATTGGGTTAGTTATAAAGAGAGGAACGCCATCTGCTCTTATTCCTTCCTGGTCCTCCCTCCTTGCGAGCGGTATTAGCGTCCCCCGGGATGCCAACGGCTCAATCATTAATGTAATTGATAACAGTGAAAGGGAGCAACTTTGCTGGCTGCCACTGTCAATACTAAAATTGTCAGATCTTATACCATTAGTGAAATCCGCTGCTTTCAGCGGATATAACACTGCCACCCACCTGGCGAAGACCCCTCCAAGACCAAACCATTCAAGGACATAAAAGATGCACATCTACTCCATCCGGTCAAATGCTTTCTCTGCATCCAGGGAGATTACTGAACCTGGAATCAAATCTTGCTGGCAGACTGGAACCATATTTAGCACTCTTCTAATATTATCAGAGGACCTATGGCTCCTAATAAAAATGGTCCTCTTTCACAATGGACCTTCAAAGCCAGCATTTTCAACAAAGTTTTGAAGTGCACGTTTAATAATGATTAGCCACATACAAAGTGCAATCCTCTGTGACTTTCCCTCTCTTGAGAAGAAGATGAATATTTCCTTCTCTAAAAGAGGATGGGAGGCAGTCCTGACAGTATGAATAATTGTACATATCCAACACTGGCCCAGCTAGCATGTCAATGAACTCCTTCTAATACTCACTCTGAAAGTCCATCTGGGCCGGGGGCTTTACCACTCTGGAGCTGCCTCATTGTCTCCTGTATCTCTCTGATTATGAGAGGGGCATTCTAAAGAGATGCCTGCTTTGAACTTACACCTGGGAGGTCCAAGGTCTTAATGAGGACTCCATCGTCGCCAATCTGTCCTCCCAGCCCGCTGAATGGAACAACCCAGAGTAGAGCTTCCTGAATGCTGCATTAATCGTTTTGGGATCGCGGGTGATAATAGCAGCAATCTTCTTTCTGGCCAAGTACGCCTCATATCTACCTGGTTATCACCATGCTCAAATAACTTCTGTTTCGCAAAGGAAATCTCTCTCTTTGCTCTCTGGGCGAATGCAGCATTCAGAGCAGTCCGGACGGCTGTAATCTGCTGCAATTCAGTTATAGACGGTCTGACAAAATATGGTGTGTCAGCTCTCTTCAGCCGAGCCTCAAACATACGCTACTGTTCTCCCTCCTGCCGCTTCTGAGTCAGCAAGTAACAAATAATCAAATCCCTTGTATAGGCTTTGACAGTCTCCCAGAGCACAGTCGGATTACTGGTCGTGCACAAGTTCATGTAACAAAACAAATTAAATTTCCCCAAAAAATACTCAATGAATTTGCTATCCTTCAGGAGGAAAGGATCCCCGTGCCAGTGCCGTGAGCCTGTCCCATCGCCACCATCCTTGACCTCCATGTACACTGCCACATGATCAGAAATCGTTCCCAATTCTAAAGGACAACATCGAATTTCTAAATACCAATGGGCAAAAAAACATGCCAATCCTAGTATAGCATTTATGTGGGTTAGAAAAAAAGGTGAAGTTCCTATCGTCAGGGTGAAGACATCTCACACATCCACCAACCCAGCTACCTGTTCAGGTCCACCAGCTGCCTGGGTGGCGGGGACAAACCTCCGATACCCCTCGACATCCTATCCACCTCGGGGTCCATACGTCAGTTAAATTCTCCCCTTAATTATACGACGTGCCCCACGGCTCAAGGAGTTTCCAGCACCTGTTGTTCTCTATCGTGCTGGAGTTGCACAAAGACCGGACAGGGATACTGGTCCGATCCGGGCCTGCACACTGCGACCAGGTGGGCCTGCTCAACGCTCACCCAGTCTGCCCTGACTTCTAGTTTCAAAACTTGTGTGAGCCATTGTTCCAAGAAGCTGACGAGCTGGCTTCCTTGTTCCCGTTCCAGCAGCCTGACCAAGCTGATGTTCTTCTGACAGCTCCAATTTTCGAGGTCCTCGACCTTCTCTACTAAGGCCTGGATCTACCATTCTAGGGCTTCGACCCGAACAACTGAGGATTCCGCCATGGTTTCCTAAGCCGCATTCCACTCTTACACCTCCACGACATGTGGCCCGAGATGCTGGATCTCCTGGTCATGCTTCTCCAGCTTGGCTGAGATCAATTCCAGCATGTTTCAGGTCTCCTCCATAACCAGGGTAAAATTCGGATCCATTTCGAAACCAAGGGGATAATCAGTATGTGAAACTGGGGATCATTGATAGACTGTAATACGAGAGCTTCACATCTGTTTTAGTTGGGATAAGGAAGATGCAGGTACAGAATTCAAGAAGATGGACTGGGAAGGTCTCGAACAGTTTGATATAAGATGCAAGTTGGGATTGATGGTTTTGGATAATATAAAGCCCAGATGAGTTGTATCGCAGGATGCTGTTGGAGACAGGAGTGGAAATGCCCTGACCTAAATGTTTTAGTCGAATCTGATCACACAAGGGAGATGCTAGAGGACTAGAGAACAGCTATGTGGTCCCAAGTTGCTGGAAAGGTGGTAGAGATAGACCAGTGTCTGGTGGTGTACCACAGCGAGCAGTGCAGGGTATCAAATTATTTGTGGTATTCATAAATGATATAAATGTGAATTTGGAGGGGGTGGTGGGGGGTGGGGGCTAAGCATAATAAGTAATTTTGTGTTTGACACAAAGATTGGCCAGGTGGTTGGCAGTGAGGAGGAAGGCCTTATGTTAAAGGAAAATACAGGTGGAATGGTCAGATGGTCAGATCAATGACAGATGGAATGGAACTCTGATAAATATGAGGTGATGCACTTTGTAAGAAGTAACCAGACAGGGAAGAATTCAATGAATAGCAGAACACTAGGGACGTAAGAGGGTGTTTCTCCACACATCCTTGAACGTGACCGGACAGTATAATAGCCAGTTAAGAAATCACACGGGACTATAGGCATAGTGTTTATTCATCGAGGCGACAAAATATGAGTTAAACATGCCATTGGTTAGGCCATAGACAGAATACTGTGTGCAGTTCTGGCAGCCACATTACAGGAAGTGTTTTGGTTTCTCAGTAACACCAGAAACTATTGAGGTCTCCACAGAGTTGGAAGCTTCAGTGGAAGTCTCCTGGCTGCAACATTCTCTAAATTTTCACTTCATTTGTTTTCCCTCCTCGATTGGAGAACTGCATCTGAGAACCTGTGTCTGATCTTTCCTTTTTGTCAAGTACATGTATCAGAACACTTAATTATTAATAGAGACGAGGCCAACGCCTTCAAATATTTTTGAGGAGCTCTGCTGTCGTCCATAACACGTGACTCCTTCACTTCCTGTCGAATTTGTTGGAAGCACTAAGTAGGCTATCTCTACACTTCTCCAATAATTTCATTGAGCTGAAAGACTTCCTCATATTCCTGTGAAGCTAGCGTAAGGAGCTGTATAATCTCCTCATTTTATCTGTGGAAATGTGCAGTGTCCAACAGAACTGATGCATGAATGTTACCGATGCTTCCAACAGCACACGCCTGAATGTTGTCCAGGTCTTGCTGCATATGGACACAGCCTAGTTCAGGAGCTGAAGAGGGACATTTTTTTCCCGAATATTGTGTGATCTTCTGTGAACACCCCCACTTCTAATCTTATGGTGGGGGCAAGACAGTTATAAAGCAGCTGAAGATGTTTGTGCTGAGGAAGCTACCTTGAGGAACGTTTGCAGATTTGTCCAGGACTGTATGGATTTTTGTACCCAAACCACAATCGTTGTGCGTTATGCTTAAAATCAATCTAACCAGGGAAGTTTGCAACTCATTCCCATTAAGTGCAATCCTGGTCAGGCTCTTTGAGACCGTCCTTAGTTAAATGATGCCTTGATGTCAGGGCTGGTCACTCTTCCCTGAGCCCTTGTGTTCACGTCTTTTGCTCATATCAACAGGTCACAGTGTGAGGGCAGGGAATTCTTTTTCACCAATCAGAGTTGAGGGCTCAGACACGAATTGGACACGAAAGAGGATATTAGACCTTATGATCTTATTGTGGGAGAAGATCTGCTTGTGGGTTGGGGGGGGGGCGAGGGGGGTGGGTGGCCCGTGGATGAATGACATATCCCTGTTTGTGGCCTTCTCACTTTCTATTATTGGAAAGTAGAGGCTGTTATTTTCCTGGAAGTTCTGTTATTGAATGCTGTCAGACTGTCTGGGCCATCTCTGGGTGAGGAATGGGGGCTGTATTCACAGTGAAACTGGATCTACAACTTGACCAACAAACGAAACACAGGTTGCAGAAAGGGGAAGCTCAGTTAGGAGTGATGAGGACCCTCTTTCATAGCCCTGCCTGCGTTTTCCTACTACATTTTAAAACCAGACCAAACTGGGTTTGACAGTTTTGAGGGGCTGAGTGGACTCCTCTGTTTCTGTGAAAGGAGTAAATAGCCTCTAATTGCTCCTGTCTAGCAGGTTTGATGGGCTGAATGGAACACGGAAACATGGCACTGAGGAGCAGGAGTGGGTCATTGGACACTTCGAGCCTTCTCTATCAGGGACGAAGATTGTGGCTGATCAAGTTGTGGTCTCAGCTCCACTTTCCTGTCTGTATGCTATTATCCAAGAATCACTTCTCTGTCCAATATTTAACTAACTCAGCATTGAATAAATATAAACAAAGAGGCATCTCAAACTTGTGGGGAAGAGAATTCCCACTTGAAATGCCTGATAAGAATTTCTGCTCATTCCTCTGATACAGTCATAAAGCATGTAAATGTATAAGTGCTGACCAGATATCCCATTATGATCGAGTCTGATTTGAGAGTATTTTGCTCATATTCATGTCAACCTCCTTGTACAGATATGCATCAAGATGCCAGACTCCAACACTTCCTCTGGGAGATAATTCCATATTGACACCTCTCTCTGTATGAAAACATTGTATCTAAGTTCACTCTAAATTATTTCCGCTCGGACCTTAAAACAGGCCTCCAGTCTGAAACGCAATCCTCTACCAACCTCTGTCTCCTCCCTTCAATCTAATTTTGTATTCAATTGGCTTTGTTGCGCTGGTTCCCATGTGACCTAATCTTACTAACTTACGTAATATGCAGAATCTTTTTAAAAAATTTGTTCCAATCTGTATGGAAAACATCTTCAACACTGCCTTTATCAATCTGCTTTGTCAGCTCTTTAACAAACTCAGTCAAATTCGTACAACGCGATTTCTCATGCAAAAAGCCATGGTGACTATCCCCAATCAATCCTTGCCTTTGAAAATGCATGCAATTGGCTATCCCTCAGAATCCCCTCCAACAACTCACCCACCACTGATGTCGGGCTCACTGGTCCAGGGTTCCTTGGGTTGTTGGGTAGCTGTTTTATTTTCTACTGCCACTGCTCCATTGGTCACAGCAAATTATCAGTGCAACCATTTTAATGATATGGCCAATGTTATAGGTCTCACGTTGGATCAGGGTCATCCTCAGAAGAGGTCAGGTTGAATTTCTTCATTTGTTAAAACAACAAATTCATGACGAAAACAAAGTTCCTCAAACTATGATGGCAAGGTGAATGTCAAACAGAATAGAAAATTTTTAAAATGTACATTGACATTTCCATTTCTGAAAATACAGAGGAGCACAAATATACACAGACACACACACAGATACATACACAGAGAAGCACACTCAGACACACATACAGATATGCATACACAGCCACACTCAAACACACAAAAACACAGTCACTCACTCAGACACACGCACATACAAGTATGCGCACAAACACAGACAAATGCATGTACTGTAGACCATAAGTAATTAGAGCAGAATAAAAGCCCATTGGCCCATATAGTCTACTGAGCTATTGATCATGGCTGACATGCATTTCAAGCCAATTCTCCTGCCTTCTCACAACAAGCCTTGATCCCATCATTAAGCAAGACCTATCTAGTTATATCTTAAAGACGCTAATGTGTCTGTGTGTCCGTGTGGGTCTGTGTGCATGTGTTGTCTCTGTGTGTGTCCCAGTGTCCTGCCCTGTGCTCCATGTTGGAGAGTGGGGTTTTAGCAGTTTTGAGGCACGTCTTTGTAACTTGCTCTGTGCCTATCATTGAACGCCTGTGTTAATCATTCTCTGCTGCTCATGTGCTCAGTAACATGAGGAATCCTCACAACTGTTAGTGATTCAGACCTGGCTTCTCACTTGCATTTCACTGACATTTGACTTAACTCTAATTTTTGTATATTCGTTGAAGTGCTGGGGATGGTTTCCGGGACTCTATGTTTTAAACTGCTGTGGAAATTCAGGAAGACCAGAGGCTTTGGTGACCCAACTCTGGATGAAACATGGTGACTGTAGTTATGGTATCTGGATCTGCAACATGACCAACAAATGGAGCAGAGACTGCAGAGAGGGGAATCTCTGTAAAGTTGAATGAGGGAATTGCAATCAGATCAGTCATGGTTTTGAAGAATGTTGGAGCAGGATTGAATGGGTCGCTCATGCAACTTTTTCAGATTTTTCTGTTAGTAACAAGCCGATTTCCCTTTTATCCCAGTGTCCCAGACTGGTGGGTAGTGAGTCACCGCCTCCTGTTCCGGGCGAACAGAAATCTGGGGCCTCACTAGCCTCCATGTTTCGCTGTATCCCAGTCGCGAGCAGTTGAGTGATGCCTCCTGTTCCTGTGTCCCAGTATTGAGCAGTTGAGTGACTAACTCCTGTTTTCCTGTGTCCCAATCTCGAACAGTTGAAAGACTGTCTCCTGTCCCTATGTCCCAGAATCGAGCAGTTGAGTGTTACCTCCTGTTTCTCCCTGTTCCTGAGCAGCAGTTTGAATGCTCTGAATGATGTCACTAGCTTAAGAAAGGACTTGATAACAGGGAATTTCAAACTTGGAGCAGCATTAGACAAAGGTATCTAGAAACTTCTCCACCAAACATTTTATGCATCCCGTCTGTTATTTTATTCCTGCCTCCTTTTTGTAATGAGGGTGAAACATATGCAACAGTGCAGTGTTCCGACAATACTCCCATATACAGGGAAGACAGATTAAAAAGATTAAAAGATTTATAGTCTCTCCCTCAGTAACCCTCATCCATTCCATCCAAACCGAGGCTGCATAAATCTTTAAACCGTATATTGTAATGAATTAGTGCAGTAAATGTCACACTTTAACACTACAGTCATTGACGACAGCCCTGCACCTTTCACCAAGATCTTCTTCAGAAAGTGGGCGACTGACTGACCACGTGATGCCGATGCGGAATTCAAGCTCTCTCCAAGATATCCCCTAACGGTTTGAAATTAATTTCCTTCTAAATGTAGACTACAAATCCCATATCCAGGCTCAGTTTCAAGGTTTGCAGAACGGATCACATTCCTGCTTTAGCTGAGTACACTGAGGGTGCATTTGGCAGACAGAGGGATCCTGAGGCTGGGATTTACAGTTCAGCTGGAGCCAGAGACGGAACACCCATAACAGTGAACGGGAGCTCGCTTTAAACAGAAAGGGGCCCAATTCACTAATTGTGTTGCAGGGAAATTGTGTTTAATAAACACACCTTTATTGGATAACTGCCGGTATATTAAATAGAGGATCAAAATTGATGGAGCAAAGCGAATACAGCAGTTCCTATTTTATATGTTCCGATGTTTAAACATACTAAAGGATATGAACACTGTTTGGGGGAAACTGAATTGAGGAGATTTTCACCATGCCGAAGAGCCTGTTCTGTGCTGTATTGTTCTATGTTCTATGTTCTATGGAGTCACGTTTAGGCCAGACCAGGAAAGCACGGGAGATTCACTTCATGAAAGTACATTGAGGAACGAAATTGGTGTTTACAATCGACATTGGTTGTTAATGACTCCAGGTTTTACATCTCGATATTTTATTAATTATAACGTCCACAAGCTGCCACAGAATTAGCGTGGTCTGGATTAGTAATCCAGTGACTTTTCCACAACAGCACCATCTCCACATGGGGACCTATCTGAAACCACACTGAGCTGGTTATTTCTGTGCTGCTTGACAGCTCTGTCATAAAGAACTCCCACAAATGTGACTATCGCGATGGGACTCAGGGCGTCGTAAATAGTTAGACTGTAGTTATTCCCTTGTTATGGGATTGGACATAGCTGAGCAAATTTTGACATTGCAAGAGTGATGTCAGAGTTGGAGCTGGAATGAAACAGCTTCCCCAGGGAGACAGCTTGTTGTGCAGCACAAGTATTCAGTCCCATTGCAGGAATGGGATCAGGGCCCATTGCCTTTGTCGTATTTACTGTGTTCAGGTGTTTTTTCATGTCACATACAGCAAATCAGATCGATTAAAGACTGGAATCTGCTATTCTGCGGGCAGCATGGTGAGGGTGAGGTGGATTATATACTCAACACTTCTGGCTGAGGACTATGCAGATAATACAACCATGCCTTTTACACTGATGTACAGGGCTGTCCCGTTATTTAAGTTGGCGATATTTATGGAGTCCTCTCCTCCAGTGAGTTGTTTAATAGTCCATCAACATTTATGTCTGGATGTGGCAGCACTGCAGAACTTCAATCTGATCTGTTAGTGTTGGGATCATTTCGCCCTCTGTATCAGATGTTAGTCCTGCTGTTGCGAATATAACCAGTCAAGTGCGGTAGCTTTAATGGATTGTCATCAGGGTTAGGTACACATGGTTCCGACCATATCATGTTCACCCACACTCGTCACTGAACCATAGATCAGCTTGATGGTAATGGTAGGCTAAGGGATTAACCTGGGGAAAATGTTACAGATTGCAGTTGAATACAATTCTGCTGCTGCTGTGATTCTACCGCACCACATTAATGCCCACTTTGAGCTCCAAGATGTTCAATTCAATTCTACTGACTGTCCCCCAGTTCACACCAAAACCACTTCATCCATCAGCCATGTACTCAGTGACTTAAACTAGTTTCTGATGTGGTAACACTTCCATTTTCCTATTCTCATTCTGCTCTCCCTGGTGTCACGCCTCCAATTTGTTATTTTACTCAAACTCCTTCACATACTCATCTGAATCTCTTCCATTACCCCCAATGCCATCTCCTGTGTTTTATGAGAATGTGTTCCCCTCTGTTTCTCACCCTGAGCATGATGAAGTGCTCTGCAGGGTCAGCGATGCCAGCCTTATGTAGTTTCAGATCAAGAAATTTGTGCACCTTGCATTATTGGTCACTTCCCAGTACACGGTGTTCCGTGTTAGACAAGACGTTTGAGCAGCTTTAACACATGTCTATGGAACTTGTTCAAAAACAGAAATTGCTGACGAAACTCAGCAGGTCTGGCAGCATCTCGCGCAGTGAAAGCAGAGTTAATCTTTCAGCGCCAGTGAACCTTCTACAAAGCTCCCATTTTCTCCAGCAATTTTTGCATTTTCATTTCCAGTTTACATAGTTATTGTTTAACTGAAAATTTGTTCTGAGCCTATTCATTTCTAGAGATGCTCAACAGGTCTCGTATCAGCTGCAGAGACAGAGAAACAGAGTTAGCGTTTCAAGTCCAGTATGACACTTCTTCAGAACTGAGAAGGATTGGAAAATGAGCTTTATAATCCATTGACAGATGTGGGGAGTGGGTTGACGGGTAAAACAGGGTGTGGCAAAAGTCAAACATGCTTTTAGTAGTGAAGAACGAGAAGATCATGTGAAATAGCCTAATAATTAAAATGTGAATGGGGAAAAGGGGTTCTCTCTATTGAGTGAACGATAAAGAAGTTACAACCACACAAGGTCATAGGGAGGCCAGGAGGGAGAATGTACGGAAACTGCAGAACAGTTATAATGGGGTCAGACTGTGAAGTTGTGAAATTGTACATTAACTCCTACAGGATGTAACGTACGAAAGTGTAAAGGGAGTTGTTACTCGAGCTTGGGTTGTGCTGTCTTGGAACATTGCAGCAGCCCAGGGCCGAAATATTAGCATGAGGTTATTGAAATGGGAAGCAATGAGGTGGTGAATGTTATTTCCATAGACAGAGTGGGAGTGTTCCTCAAAGCAATTTCTGTTTGGTCTCGCCGATATAGAGTGACTGCATTGTGAGCAGCAATGATAGGAGACCAGATTGAAAGGTTACAAATGAAATGCTGCTTCACCTGGAAGGTACGTTTGGTTCCTTGGACAGTGAGGAAGGAAGAGGTGAATAAGCAAGTGTTGCAGCTTCTGCAATTGCATGGAAGGTGCCATCGGGGAGTTTGGAAGTGTTCGGTGTAATGGAGGGGACTGAGAGAGAACGGTTCCTGCGAAATACTGACAGTGGACGGGAGGGGAAGATGTATTTGATGGTACTGTCCTGTTGGAGATAGTGTAAATGGCGTAAGATGATTATGTGAATGTGGATTCTAATGCAGGAGGAAGTGTGGACAAGGAGGAATCTATCATTGTTCTGGGATAGAGGGGACGGATTGAGGGCAACACCGTGGGGGATGGGACAGTGACAGATGAAGGCCCTGTCCACCAGATTTGGGGGATTTCTGGTTTGAAGGAATATGAGGTCACGTTAGATGCTGCTCACAGGAATGTGGCATCATCAAACAGAAATGAAGAAACTTGGAGGATGGAGTCAGCATCCACTGATCATGTGTTCAGCCACATGCAGAAGTTCCTCCTGAATGATTGAAAAGAACCAGGCATCTAAATTGAGCATTTCTGCCTCAGATCTCGTCTGAAGCGGAATGTGAAAGTAGACCCAGAGGAAGGTCAGTGACTATACGTGAGTAGACATTCAAGCAGATATCCCAAACCGCTCAGTAATTATTGTTTCTGTTCAAAACGAAGAACTCGGGAAGCAGATGAACCACCCATGGTTGACAATAGCTCTCAAGGATACTATTGATGAGCATTAGTGGAGGGCCAGATTTATAATGTTTATTTCAGGGACCATAAGCTGATGTTAGGCATGAATTTCAGCTGTGCTTCCTGATTTACCTGGCAGAAAACACTGCCATTGCTGCACCATCCTCTTCCCTGTTCGTCTCCCCTTCCTGATTCCAGGTTCTTTCTCTCAAATTACAGAATACATTCTCTCACATTATGGTCCCTAACCACATCACCTGAAACTCTTTAATCAAGTCTACCTAATCTGTTGTAGCATCAAAATGCGTTTTGTGCTGACACTTTGCCTCTGGTCTCAGTGTGGCTCGGCCTCTCCATTCATGCTGTTTTACACCCTCCCACTCACATCTCATTCTGGAAAGTTTCCTTCTTGGAGTAAACCTTAATGAAAACATCTCTCCCCTTTGCACTGAATTCACACTGTGATCCAAATTTCAAAATGTATACTCAGCCTTCATCTCACTCTGATAAAGGTCGACGCTGACCGTGTGGTACAAGAATTCTCCTTCTTATATGGTTCAGGCCAGAGATGCGCTTTTTCTGTAGAGATCATCACACGATTTGGACAAAGCAATTCAGGTGTTTGACCTCTTATTGGTACTCGTAAGAGTTTCCTGCTGCCTTAGTTACTGTAAAATGGAGAAAAACAAATCACAGTATGAAGCTTGGGCTGAATGTTATTTACCTGTCATTTGAATACTGTATCAAATTTGCAGTACTTATCTTTAAATGCTTGTTCGTGAAGTTAGTGTCAGACAGCGTGTAGGATTTTGAGGGATAACATTGCAGAAGTTTATTCAATCATTAGAGGTTTGAATAGAGTGAATAGCCAAGGTCTTTTCCACGGATTGGGGGAGTTCAACCATAGAAGGCATAGGTTTAAGGTGAAAGAGGGAAGATTTGAAATGGACGAAGGCTCAATATTTTCACACAGAGGGTGATGTGTGTATATGGAATGAGCTGTTAGAGGAAGAGTGGGAGGTGCAGGTACAGCTACAACATTTGAAACTCATTAGGACAAACATATGAATGGGAAAAGCTTAGAGGCATATGGACAAAATGCAATCAGATGGGACTAGTTTAGTTTGGAAAACCTGGTCAGCATGGACAAGTTGGACCAAAGGGTCTGTTTGTGCGCTATATGGCTGTATCAATCTAGAAAGCGAGGAAAAGGGGAGAAAAGACATGATGCAGCAAATTGGCAAGAAATACAAAATCAAGCAGCATGAGCTTTTCCGAGCATATAAAAAAAGTCTAAGATGAGTGTGTGACCTTAGGTGAAACTAAGTAGGAAAGTATACTGAGGATAATTGGAGGGTGTGACTGAAGAATTAGCTACATGGAACAGACAGATAATTTACACCCATGTTTTACATCTTTCCTCACAGGGAAAGGCACAGTAAGTATTTCAATGATATAAACCTAATGATAATAGGAGGGAAGTTCTTGAAACGTCTCGAACAAAAGGAACAAGTATTTTTCTAACAGATAAGACTAAGAGTAGGCAGGTTAGCAGTAATTCATAGCTGGTTTTAAAAGAAATGGTCACAGTCTTGGGATCATGGTGTCCTCTCTAACAGATGTTAGTTCTGCTGTTTGTTAATGTAAGCAGTAAGTGCGGTAGCTTGAATGGGTTGTCATCAGGTTTGGATACACATGGTTCTGACCGTGGCATGTTCACCCACACTCATCACTGAACCGGAGATCAGCTTTATGGTAATGGTAGACTGAGTGATTATATTGTGGTTGAATACAATTCTACTGCTGCTGATGCTACTACAGCTGCTATGATTTGCAGCATCACATGAATGCCCAGTTTGAGCTGCAATATCTGCAATACAATTCTGCTGCCTGTCCTCATTCGCACGGGGACCCAGTCACCCTTCTCCCCTGTACACAGTACCCTATCCCGGTTTCTGATGTGGGAACGCTTCCATTTTTAAAAATTATCATCATTTTGGGGCATCTTCATGATGCCATGCCTCCAATTTGTCGCATTCCTCAAAAGCATTTAACATTTTCACCTGAATCTCTTCCTCACCGGTAATGACATCTTCTGTTTAAAGTGAATGTGTTTCCTTCTGTTTCTCTCCATGACCATGATTAAGAGCTCTGTTGTGTCGGTGATGACAGCCGTATGTAGTTTCAGAACAAATGAATTTGTATACCTTGCATTATCATTCACTTCCTGGTGTATGGCGCTCCATGTTGGGCAGGACGTGTGAGCAGCTTTGACACACGTTTGAAACTTGTTCAAAAACAGAAAGTGCTGAAGACACTGACAAATCTGGACAGCATCTGTGGAGTGAAAGCAGAGTTAATATTTCGGGTCCTGTGACTGTTCCTCAAAGCACCCAGTCAGTCCAACAATTTTTGTTTTTGTTTCAGATTTCCTGTATCCAATGATCTTTGCTGTATTGAAAATATATTCTGTAACTTTTCATTTTTAAAGGAACTCAGGGGTCTGGCAACATCTGCAGAGACAGGGAAACATATTTAATGTTTCAAGTCCAGTGTAAATCTTCTTCAGAAGTGTAAAGGATGGGAAAGTGAGCGCTTTAGTATCTTTGCAGAGGTTGGAAAGAGTGTTTGGAGACCGAGTGTGAAAGACAAATGGGCTTGAAATTGTGGTGAAAGAGACACAGATATATAATGGGTGTAAATTAATGTGCAAATATTAGAAATCGATTTTCTCTGTTGAATGCAACATAAACAAGACACGAACTTAGGGAGCCCAGGAGGGAGAGTGTACGGAAAGTGGAGAACAACCACAATGGGTTCAGGCTGTGAATTTATGGAATTGAGTATTGACTCCTACAGACTGTAACGAACCAATGTGTAAAGTGAGGTGTTACTTGAGCTTAGTTGTGCTTCATTGGAACATTGCAGCAACCTGCATTTTCTTAGAATCCCTACAGTGTGAAAACAGGTCCTTTAGCCCAACAGGTTTATACTGACCCTCCAAAGAGTATGCGAACCTATCCCATTCTCTACCATAATACTATACATAGACCCTTGACTATTGCACCTAACATCAACTTCGGCAATTCAACATGGCCAGTTCAACTAATCTGCACAACTTTGAACTGTGGCAGGAAACTAGAACACCCAGAGGAAATCGAACCCAGTTCCCTGATGCTATGAGGCACCAGTGCAAACCACTGAGCCACCGTGCCATCCTGGACCGAAATATTATAAGGTCGCAACTCTATACGAGCAGAAATGAAGCCATTCGGACCATCACGTCTGCTCCGCCATTCGATCACGACTGTCAGATTTTCAACCCCATTTTCCTGCTTCCTCTCAGTAATCTTTGATCCCCTTGACAATCAAAACTTATCTGTGTCTGTTTTAAATATACTAAATAGAACATAGAACAGTACAGCACAGAACAGGCCTTTTGGGCCACGATGTTGTCCCAAGACTTTATCCAAATATAAAATGTAGTAATTTAACCTACACACCCCTCAACTCACTGCTATCCATGTGCATGTTCAACAGTCGCTTAAATGTCCCCAATGACTCTGCTTCCACCAACAGAGCTGGCAATGCATTCCATGCTTTCACAACTCTCTGCATAAAGAACCTACCTCTGACGTCTCCCTTTTACCTTCCTCCTAATATCTTCAAACTATGATTTCCCGGACTAGTCAATCCTGCCCTGGGGAAATGTCTCTGGGTATTGACACTATCTATTCCTCTCATTATTTTGTACACCTTGATCAGCTCTCCTCTCTCCTCCTTGTCTCCAGAGAGAAAGATCTAAGCTCGTTCAACCTTTCTTCATAAAGCAAGCCCTCCAATCCAGGCAGCATCCTGGTAAACTTTCTTTGCACCCTCTCCAAAGCCTCTGAGCTTTCCAATAGTAGGACGTCCACAACTGGACACAATATTACAAGTGTGGTCTCACCAGGACTTGTAGTTCTGCAGCAAAACCTCACGGCTCTTAAACTCGATCCCCCTATTAATGAAAGCCAAAATACCATATGCTTTCTTGACACCCTATCCACTTGGGTGGCAACTTTGAGGGATCTATGCACTTGCGCACTCAGGTCCCTCTGTTCCTCCACACTGCCAAGAATCCTGTCTTTAATGTCATATTCAGGATTCGAATTTGACCTTCCAAAATGCATTACTTTGCTTTTATCTAGGTTGAACTCCATCTGCCATTTCTCAGCCCAGCTCTGCAACCTGTCTGTGTCGCACTGCAGCCTACAGTAGCTCTCTATACTACCGACATCACCTCCAACCTTTGTGTCATCAGCAATGTTACTAACCCACACCATAACCTCCTCGTCCGAGTCATTTATAAAAACTACAAAGAGCAGAGGCCCAAGAACACAGCCCTGTGTGATCCCTCTCAACACTGTCCTCCAAGCAGAATACTTTCCATCTAAAACCACTGTCTGCCTTCTGCCAACCAGCCAATTCTGAATCCAGATAACCAAATCTCTCTGTATCCCATACTTCCTGACTTTATGAATGAGCCTTCCATGGGGAACCCTATCAAATGCCTTGCTGAAGTCCACATGCACCACATCCACTGCTCGACTGTCATCGACCTGTCTTGTCACCTCCTCAAAGAAATCAATAAGATTTGTGAGGCATTACCTGCCCCTCATGAAGACATGCTGAAATCCTTTAATCACACAATGCTTTGCCAAATAGTCATAAATCCTATCCCTCAGAAGTTTTTCCAAACTTTGCTGCCCGCAGACGTAAGACTGACTGGTCTCTAATTGCCGGGGATTTCCTTATTACCTTTCTTGAAATAAGGAACAACATTTGCGTCCTTTGAATCCTCTTGTCCGACTCCTGTGAAGAGTGAGGAGGGAAATATCCTCACCAGCGGCTTAGCAACCTCCTTTCTTGCTTCCTGGAGCAGTCTATGATAAATCTGGTCTGGCCCTGGGGACATATCTATCTTAATGTTTTCCAAAATAGCGAGCACATCAACTTCATCAATCTTTATCTGGTCAAGACTGATCTGGCCCAGCTCCTCTACGTTTCATTTACAAGTTCACTTTCCTTGGTGAAAATCGAAGCAATAAACTCATTTAGGGCTACCCGTATCTGCTCAGACTCCACGCATAAGTTCCTACGCAATCCCTGATCGGCCCTACCTTCTCCCTGATTAATCTCTTTAATCCTCACGTATGAGAAACATGCCTTTGGATTCTCCCTAATCCTTCTTGCCAAGCCTTTTTCGTGCCCCATCATGGCTTGCCTCAGTCCTTTTCTGATCTCCTTTCTAGCAAGCCTGCAATCCTATAAAGCTGTGCTAGATCCATCTTACGTTAGCTGCCTGCTACCTTTTTACAAGACGTTCCTCTGTTCTTGTCATCCAAGGTTCCTTAATCTTACCCCTTCTTACATGTCTCAGAGGAGCAATTTGTGTATTACCCGCAACAACTGCTCCCTAAATAGTCTCCACATATCTGCTGTGCCCTTTCTGTGGAACAATTGCTCCCAGTCTGTACTTCCCAACTCCTGTCTGATTGCAGCATAATTTCCTTTTCCACAATTAAATATCTTCCCTGGGAAACTGCTCCTTTCAGTCTCACAGGCTATGCTACATGTGAGGCAGTTGTGATCACTTTCACCAAAATTGTCTCCCACCGTGAGTTCCGACACTTGTCCTGGCTCGTTGCCGAACACCAAATCCAAAATAGCCTCTCCCCTTGTTGGTCTGTCTCCATACTGAGCAAGGAAACCCGCTTGAACACACCCGACAAAACCGGCTTCATCCACACCATCTGCACTTAGGAGGTTCCAGTCGATATTGAAAAAATTGAAATCACCCATAACAATAACCCTGCTATGTTTGCATTTTTCCAGAATCTGCCCGCCTATGGGATCTTCAGTCTCTCTACTGTTATTAGGTTGTCTGTCGAAAATCCCCAAATGCGGTGACTGTTCTTGCTGTACCTAACTTCCACCCATGCTGACTCAGTAGACAAACCTTCCTCAACAACCTTCATTTCTGTCACTGTGATGCACTCTCTGATTAGCAATTCTACACCCCCTTCTCATTTTCCACCCACCCTATTCTTTTTTAGATTAGATTAGATTACTTACAGTGTGGCCCAACAAGTCCACACCAACACTCCATAGAGCAACCCACCCAAAACCATTCCCCTACATTTACCCCTTCAACTAACACTACGGGCAATTTAGAATGGCCAGTTCACCTAATCTGCACATCTTTGGATCATGGGAGGAAACCGGAGCACCCGGAGGAAATCCACATGGAAAGTTTGCAAAATCCATACTGACAGTTCCCTGACGTGGGAATTGAACCCAGGTCTCTGGCGCTGTGAGGCAGCAGTGCTAGCCAATGTACCACCGTGCTGCCCCAAAACATTTTTAAACTTTCTAAACACTGGAAAATCAAGCAGCCATCCCGGTCCCTGTGAAACCTACGTCTCCGTTATGGCTACAACATCATTGCTCCAAGTACTGATCCATGCTTTAAGTTCGTCACTCTTATTTTAGACATTCCTTGCATTAAAGCAGATGCACTTTAGCCGATCCCTTTGTTTCATCGCGTGAGAAACCTTCCTGATAGATTCAATATACTCTGTCACTGTCCCGTCTGTACCTAACCCCCTCTCAGGCATGTGGTCTTATTCCTACCCCCCTGCCAAACTAGTTTAAACCCGCCAGAATCACACGAGCAAACCTCCCAAACAGGCTATTTGTGCCCTCCAGTTTAGGTGCAACCCGTCCTTCATGTACAGGTCCCACCTTACCCAGAAGGTAGCCCGATGGTCTAGTTATCTGAAGCCCTCCCTCCTGCACCAGCCTCGCAGCCACGTGTAAAGCTGCATTCGCTGAATGTTCCTCATCCCACTAGCTCGTGGCACTGGTAGCAAACCTGAGATCACTACTCTACTCGTCCTTCTCTTCAGCTACCAAACTAACTCTCTGTAGTCAATTTTCAGATCCTCGGTCCCTTTCCTGGGTATATCGTTGGTACCAAATAATCTGGTTTCCACAGACTTCTGTGGTAAGGAATTCCACAATTTCACCACTCTCTGGCGAAAGACGTTTCACCTTATCTCCGTTCTAATGGGTTTTCCCATTGCTCGAAGCCTGTGTCCTCCTGCCAGTGCAAACGTCCTCCCAGTTTTGTCTGTATCCAGGTCATTCAGTATTCTGTAAGGTTGAATTGGATCACCCCTGATCCTTCTAATCTCTATCGAGTATAAACCCAGGGTCCTCCAACGTTCCTCATGTGTTAAGTTTTTCAATCCTCGTGAACCTTCTCTTGACACACACCAAGGCTAATACATCCTTCCTGATGTATGAGGCACAAAATACTGGAAATGTGGTCTGACCAGAGCCTTAGAAAGCCTCAGAATCCCCACCAGTATATCCTACTCCTCTCGAGATGAATGACAACATTGTATCTGCCTTCTTAACTACTGACTCAACCTGCATGTTTATCTAAGGTGAATCCGGCACTTGGAATCCCAGTCACTTTGTTACTCAGATTTATGATTTTTTCCCCATTTAGTAAATAGCCCACGCCTGTATTCTTCATACCAAAGTGCATGACCTCACACTCTCCCACATGGTATTCCATCTGCTACTCTTTCTTTTATTCTGCTAAACTGTCGAAATATTTCTGCAGGCTCCCTGCCTCCTCAATGCTATGTGCCCCTCCAACTATCTTTGCATCATCTGCAAATGTAGTCAGAATGCTTTCTGTCCCACCAATCAGAGCATTAACCGAGAAACTGTAATGTTGTGGTTACAACACTGACTCTTGTGGAACACTGCTCATCACCGGCTGCTATCCTGAGAGGGACAATTTTATCCTCACTATGCCTCCTGCCGAAAGCCAACCTTTTATCCATGCTAGTACTTGGCCTCTGACACCATGGGTCCTTGTCGTACTCTGCAGACTGCTGTGCGATACCATATCAGAGGCCTTTTGGAAGTTCAGATAGATAACTTTCTCTGGTTCAACTCGTCGTTACCTGCTTAAAGAATTCTCATTACCCTGACAGCAATGTAGGTTATTGAAATGGGGAGCAATCAGAAGGAAAGGGTCATAGAACATAGAACATAGAACAATACAGCACAGAACAGGCCCTTCGGCCCACGATGTTGTGCCAAACTTCTATCCTAGATTAAGCACCTATCCATGTACCTATCCAAATGCCGCTTAAAGGTCGCCAATGATTCTGACTCTACCACTCCCACGGGCAGCCCATTCCATGCCCCCACCACTCTCTGTGTAAAGAACCCACCCCTGACATCTCCCCTATACCTTCCACCCTTAACGTAAAATTTATGTCCCCTTGTAACACTCTGTTGTACCCGTGGAAAAAGTTTCTGACTGTCTGCTCTGTCTATTCCCCTGATCATCTTATAAACCTCTATCAAGTCACCCCTCATCCTTCGCCGTTCCAATGAGAAAAGGCCGAGAACTCTCAACCTATCCTCGTACGACCTACTCTCCATTCCAGGCAACATCCTGGTAAATCTTCTCTGCACCCTCTCCAAAGCTTCCACATCTTTCCTAAAGTGAGGCGACCAGAACTGCACACAGTACTCCAACTGTGGCCTAACCAAAGTCCTGTCCAGCTGCAACATCACCTCACGACTCTTGAATTCAATCCCTCTGCTAATGAACGATAATACACCATAGGCCTTCTTACAAACTTTATCCACCTGAGTGGCAACATTCAAAGATCTATGTACATAGACCCCAAGATCCCTCTGTTCCTCAACCTGACTTAGAACCCTACCATTAACCCTGTATTCTGCATTCTGATTTGTTCTTCCAAAATGGACAGCCTCACGCTTGGCAGGGTTGAACTCCATCTGCCACTCCTCAGCCCAGCTCTGCATCATATCTAAATCCCTCTGCAG
Organism: Chiloscyllium punctatum; assembly: GCF_047496795.1. NCBI lineage: Eukaryota > Metazoa > Chordata > Chondrichthyes > Orectolobiformes > Hemiscylliidae > Chiloscyllium > Chiloscyllium punctatum. The sequence continues at coordinate 79,555,705 of NC_092754.1, read as the reverse complement.
CCGACAACAGCCCTCCTCACTGTCCACAACTCCACCTATCTTCGTATCATCTTCAAATTTACTGAACCACCATTCGACTCCCTCATCCAAGTCATTAATAGAAATTACAAACAGCAGAGGACCCAGAACTGATGCCTGCGGAACTCCACTTGTAACTGGGCTCCAGGCTGAATATTTATCATCTACCACCACTCTCTGACTTCGACCGGTTAGCCATTTTTCTATCCAATTGGCCAAATTACCCTCTATCCCATGCCTCCTGACTTTCCGCATAAGCCTACCATGGGGAACATTATCAAATGCCTTACTATAATCCATGTACACTACATCCACTGCTCTACCCTCATCCACATGCTTGGTCACCTCCTCGAAGAATTCAATAAGACTTGTAAGGCAAGACCTTCCCTTCACAAATCTATGCTCGCTGTCCCTAATCAAGCAGTGTCTTTCCAGATACTCATAAATCCTATCCCTCAGTACCCTTTCCATTTCTTTGCCTACCACAGAAGTAAGACTAACTGGCCTGTAATTCCCGGGGTTATCCCTATTCCCTTTTTTGAACAGGGGCACAACATTCGCTACTCTCCAGTCCCCTGGTACCACCCCCGTTGACAGTGAAGACGAGAAGATCATTGTCAACGGTACTGCAATTTCCTCTCTTTCTTCCCTCATAATCCTAGGATATATCCCGTCAGGCCCGGGGGACTTGTCTATCCTCAAGTTGTTCAAAATGTCCAACACATCTTCCTTCCTAACAAGTATCTCTTCTAGCTTACCAGTCCGTTTCACACTCTCCTCTTCAACAATACGGTCCCTCTCGTTCGTAAATATTGAAGAGAAGTACTTGTTCAAGACCTCTCCTATCTCTTCCGACTCAATACACAATCTCCCACTTCTGTCCTTGATCGGACCTACCCTCGTTCTCGTCATTCTCATGTTCCCACATACGCATAAAATGCCTTGGGTTTATCCTTGATCCTATCCGCCAAAGATTTTTCATGCCCTCTCTTAGCTCTCCTAATCCCTTTCTTCAGGTCATCCCTACAGACAAAGTGGAGATGTTCCTCAAAGCACTTTCTGTTTGGCTCACTAATGTAAAGGAGACTGCACTGTGAGCAGCAATGGCAGGAGACTGGATTGAAAGTGTGCAAGTGAAATGCTGCTTTACCTGGAAGGTGTGTTTAGGGCCTTGGACAGTGAGGAGGGAAGAGGTGAATGGGCAAATGTTGCAGCTTCTGCATTTACATGGGAAGGTGCCATGGGGTTGTGGGGAAACGTTCAGGGTGATGGAGCGTGACACAGAAGGAATAGTCCCTGTGAAATACAGACAGTGGACGGGAGGGGAAGATGTGTTTGATGGAGCTGTCCTACAGGAGGTAGTGGGAGTGGCGGAGGATGATTTTGTGAATGTGGATTATAGTGCAGTAGTTAATTAGGGAAAGGGGGTTTATCATTGTTCTGGGAAGGAGGGGATGGCGTGAGGGCTGAATTGAGGGTGATGGGACAGTCACACCTGACGGCTCAGTACATCAGAGTGAGGGGATTTCTCGTTTGAGAGAAAAGGATATCATGGAGGGAGCTCCCCACTGGAATGTGGTATCATTGAACAGAAATCACAGAGACAGAAAAACTGAGAGAATGAGTCACTCTCCATGTGTTCAGCCACATATGTAGGTTCCCCCTGAATGAATGAAAGGAACCAGGTATTTCAAATGCAGATTTATGTAATATATCTGGTCAAATACTGAGTGTGAAAATAGACACAGGTGAAGGTCAGCAGATGTGTGGGGGGTGCGGGGCACATTTAAGCAGGTACCGCTTAATAATGCTCAGCTATTATTGACTCTGGTCAAAAAGAAGATGATATGAAGATGTGAAGATGAACCACCCATGATACACAAAGGCTGTGAAGGATACTAATCAATCACAAACTAAAGAATTCAAATTGGTGAATTCTAGCGTCGGCCACATTTGGGAAGTTTACTTTTGGAACAAGAAGCAGATTGTATAAAACAAAATACAAAGAAAAATATTCCAAAATTGGCAAGAAATATTTAAAAAAAACTAACCACAAGAGTTTTCCCATATCGAATAAATAACGTTCATGATGTATGTGTGAACCTTGGAAGAAAGGCAGGAATGAATATGTGGGACACCTGGAGGATGTGACTGGAGAACTGGTTTCAGGGAACATGCAGAGAATTTAAAACAGTATTTTACAACTTTTCTCTCAGGGGAAGGCACAAAGAGTTTAAATATTGTAAACAAATTTGTAGTCAGATGAAAGTTTTGCATTGTCTCTAACAAAACGAACAAGACTTTTCTCAAACAGAAAAGACCAAGCGTTTACAGCTCATCAGCAATTCATAGCTTGTTTTTATAGAAGTGCTTACAGAGTGACTGGTGGCACTGCGTGAAATATTAGATAACTCTCAGGATTACAGGAGTGTTCCAGTGAAACTGGCGGAACACCAAACTGGCGCCTGTCTTCAAGAAGAGAGTGAGTCTTCATGTGTTTAGGTTCTCCCTTTGTCTGAATAGTGGAGCATATGTGAGAGGATGAATGGCCTCATGATGCACTATCATCCTGAGTGAAAAGTTAAAAATCTGCTACTTCCTCTGACGCGTTACATGCTGGGGGATGAACATTTTGCTAAAGTTGAATTAGTTTGAAAATTATGTGGAACATTGTACAAACGACATCATCCAGAGAATTCTAGAAACTGTACTCATAAGAACAGTTTATAACCATGTGGTGGTATTGCGTAGGTGAGAGAGAGAGAGAGAGAGAGAGAGAGAGAGAGAGAGAGAGAGAGAGAGAATGTGCTGCATTGCAGTGGTGAGAGTGATGGAGCCTTATTCTGGGGAAGGCTCTAACAGATATACAGTGAGTGTGAGAGAGTAGAAACAATACGGTGACTCTTATCCTGACAGAGCAGGGAAGGTGCTTTTCCGGTATTACTAGATTTTTTGGTCTGCAGATACTCCACTGAGCTGGGTGGTGTGCTCTGACCATGCTCGGTGCTCCTGGTTGTGCGTCTCTCTCTGGGAAGAGAATGGTCCCTCTCTGTACTGGACTATTCACCAGGACTTCCGTACCCCTGTCAACAAGCTGTGGTGTAATTTTCCCTTGTCTGCCATGCTCGGTAAACTATGCAGGGCAGCTCCAAATTGAGAAAGCTCAGCCGCGTGCCCATTGGCCTTTAAATGATGTCAGCAGTACCAGGAATCACTGAATATCCAGGGGCATCCGGGACATGGTGTGTTCCTCCAGCCATGACGCGTGGGAGAATCGGGCTGGTATTGAATGAGAGAGACACCATGGAGTGAGGTAGATAGTTAATGAGGTGAGTTCGATAAGATAACACCAGGAAACTAGCTCAGCCTCGTGCAGACAATCACTATGTCACACTCAAGGAAAATGGCACTGAGACAAATTATTGTTCGATTCACGCCAATGAGTCGAAGACTCTTCTGACCCTACTCCCAGTTACAAAGTTGCAGGACAAATGCTTATCCAAAACTCTCCATCATCTTAAGTTATACCAATATCCTGCTCACCCATCATTCCTGGAAACAGTGGCCGATATTGCAAGATGCTATCGAAATGTTTTCATTTCACAATTTTTAAACCTACCATCAGATCTTTCTCTGAAATTCTCTCTCAATCTCCCCCTCTCTTTTAACCAACCTCCGCCCATTTGTTGGTACTTAAACTGATTCCCCCGCCATCTCTCTCTGGCAGTGTCTTGCCACAATGGAGATATGGAACAGTAAATGGATGGGAGCTACACATCCTGTCACTTCCAGCATGAGCTGCAAGTTTCTCCACGCTGAGCAGTGATCTAACACAGTATTACTCAGCAATGCAGTGATTGGTGTACACTGCTGTGTATGCTGGGAAGGTAACTGCTCCAGATTAATGGATAAATTCACTGCTATTCTGCATAGCTTCCCCATACTGCACAGATATCCAGTCCGTGTGTATAGAACAATGCCTTTGTTTGTTTTGCACAGCGCACTGTTTATAGATCAGTGCACTGTTGGACACATAAGTAGTGAATTGGTGAGCTCTAAACAGTGTTCGACCCTGGACGGATTGGTGAGCAGTACACTAGCCTGGTCTACGCAGTACTTCATGCTGAGCAGGTATCTCATCTGGGCTTATACGTGTCCGGGCTGGATCTGAGAGGTGGATTGAGTATCCGATATAATTCCTGACATGATTATCACTCCTCCAGGTCGGCCAATTCCGCTGGTAAATGTGAGGTGATGTGTTTGAGATAGAATTTACTTGGTCAAAATATTCGACATAAAGCAAAACACAATTTATTCGAAGACTGTGGACAAAAGACAACAAAAGGAAGAGGAACTTGAAATAATTTAATTCTGTTGGAAAACTTAGCAGAATAATAGTTTATTTAACTACTATACAGTAACTGTTCCAATATGGTATCATCGAATAAGCACACAAATGTCAAAAAACAAATGCAGGAAACAGATTGTCTGACATGCAGTTCTCCAATCCAGGAGGAAAGAACATCAAAAGACAGTTCCGAGAGAAATCACAGAGACAATGTGTAGCACCTGGGAGAGATTTCCTAGCTTCCAATCCTGCTGAGACACCAGCAATAACTGGTGAAAGGTAAAACTAAGAATCCTGGTTCTGCAAGAATTTGACTGTCACTCCACAGGACCAGGCCGTGGCTGCAAGAATACACGGAATGGACTGTATTTACATCGTCTATGGCTCTCAAAAATGTCTAAACCCACCTAAACCGTATAATGCTGAACAGACAAAAGTCAAAGTTAAACATAAATAAATAAAGCAAAAAGATGCAGCAGGCCTGGTGATCAGACACAGACGGCCTCGGGAGCCCAGCAATTCCTATTCTGCCAAAACACAGCATAAGCATCGAGCTTGTGAAGAGAAAGAATTATGTCTCTCCCTCACCTCGATGTTTACAACTGGAGATGTGCAATTAGACCAATAATCATCGATATAAAAATCCCACACACACCAAGTATTATTGTGATATATTTCAGAGTTGCTGTGAAATGGGTTAACTGGAGCTGTTGGTTCAGTGACTGTGATTAATATCAGTCTTTCTGGACCTAACTGGGTCACTGGAGGATTTCCCTCTTCCATAATTAGTACCTTCTTTCAACTTGTTTTGCCATAGTATTCGGCGCCGAGTCAACCTCAACAAGATTGGGATCAGCCGCTGCAGAGAAAGAGAGAGAGATCAGATTCTGAGAACATTAGAATGGGCCAACAATGGATTTTAATTTGAGAATATTAGACAGGAATGTTCCAACAATGGATCCGAATCTGAGAACATTAGACTTGAACGTTATAACAGTGGACAGGAGTTTATCCTTGGGTCTTTACTATCTTTCTCGGGATTGGGCATGGTTCGAGTTGCGGATACAAGCAGTACTGATGATAATTCAAGCTGGGTACTATCCCATCCTCGCTATTATTGGTGTTCCTGGTAAGTCTATCTCTATCAATTCTATGAATGATGCTGAATGTTATTGCTATTCTGGCTGATTATATTTAACATATACATAATCTTTCAGTCACAAACGCTACTTCATTCTCATGAATTTCCAAACTACTTACTCATAAACATCTGAGAAGGTAAAAGACTGTTCGGAACCTTCTAGTCCACTTACCGTGAACTGTTTTATGTATCCATATTCTCTCTGTCATCAAACATGCCGACACCCACCTTCATAATATCCCCAATCTCCAGATTTGCCTGCGTTCTGTTGCTGACTTCTCCATCACCTCCCCCTTCGGTAACGACAGATTTTATGGCTCCAGTTCTCTTCTGACCTCTCCTCCAATCAAAAATAGTTTGACCACAAACTTGTTCTTGTCTCTACAGTTATTTCACAACAGGGACTCTTAAACAGAGTAATAATGTCACTGACTGTGTAATTCAGAGGCACAGGTTATGACTCTAAACGCATTGTCTGAAATCCTATCACAGCCGATGACTAAATTTAAATTCCAATATCAAAAATAGGAATGAAGCCTAATTTCACTCATGGCAAGCATAAACCATCAGGATATTTTTTCTTAGTTTTTTTTAATAACCTTTGGAAAAGAAACCTACCATGTTTGCCCTGTCTGAACTATGTGTCACCTCAGATCCACAACAGTATGGTTGCCTCCATATTGCCTTGACAAATGGCTGCGTGGTCAAGGGCAGTTGGGATGGACAACAAATGCTGTCCTTGCCAGTGATGCTGGCATCCCGCGAAACAACAACATTAAAGGTGACATAACCAAGAAAATGCGGATGCTGGCGATCTGAAATAAAATTCTCCACCGTCTGAAAGAACGTTGGGGAATCTAAGCAGGTATGGCAGTATGTCGGGAAAAAAAAACACAAATAGTGTTTCGAGTTCAGTGAACCTATCAAAACTGAATGCAACTGAGAAATAATATCATTATATCAGGGATGGTTGGAAGGGTGAGCGGGAGGTTTGTGTTGAGTGGATGATGTCCAGCAAGAGAGAGAAAGTGAGAGTGAAAGAGAGACAGATGGAGAGAGAGAGAAAGGAAAAGCAAGCAAAAGGATTGCTGATGATGGACTGGAAGGAAAACAGAATGGGAAGTTATTCTACCATTTCCCCTTTTCACATATTCCTGAGTATCATATTTATTATGGGATGTCTTTGCTTACCGTGAGTTATGTTCCCTCTATATCTCGTCTCTGAGTGTGGTGATCAATTCCATTAGCAATAATTATAGTCGCTGAGATATAGAGAAACGTAATGTTCAATTGTCAACTGCTTATTTGGAGAGAGGAACTGTTACTGTGCGACTGTGTGGAGATATAAGAGCTTTCTCAGCCAGGAAACGAAATTGAGGAGCTGAAAAATGTATTGCTGGAAAAGCACAGCAGGTCAGGCAGCATCCAAAGAACAGGAGAATCGTCGTTTCGGGCATGAGCCCTTCTTCTGGAATGAGGGAAGTGTGCCAAGCAGGCTAAGGTAAAAGGTAGGGAGGAGGGACTTGGGGGAGGGGCATTGGAAATACGATAGGTGGAAATAGGTTAAAGTGAGGCTGACAGGCTGGAGAGGGGGTGGGGCGGAGAGGTCAGGAAGAAGATTGCAGGTTAGGAAGGCGGTGCTGATTTCGAGGGTTGGGATTGAGACAAGGAACGGGGGAGGGGAAATGAGGAAGCTGGAGAAATCTGAATTCATCCCTTGTGGTTGGAAGGTTCCCAGGCGGAAGATGAGGCACTCTTTCGCTCATGCCTGAAACGTCGATTCTCCTGATCTTTGGATGCTGCCTGACCTGCTGTGCTTTTTCAGCAACACATTTCTCAGCTCTGATCTCCAGCGTCTGCAGTCCCCACTGTCTCCTAGAGAAACTGAGGAGACCGAGGCATTTTCAATACTGAATGGATGCATTGTAGGTGTGGGGAATTCACTTGCTGCTGCCATCTGGAAAGTCAGTGGAGGCTCTGTGGATGGTGTTCTCAGGATTGTGATGTTAGCTACTGGGTTCATTCAGGGAGCCCCGGTGGTCTGGGGACCCCACTCTGAATACTGCATTTACAGTGTGTCTGGGTCCATGATAAACAAATGGAGCTGAGAGTACAAAGAAGGGAAGCTGTACAAACAGGGAGGAGTGAGGCACTATATTTTCCTCTCTGGGATTTCCAGGAACATTTGTCTAAGCTGCACCCATTCAGGTGTAAGGTGTAAAACCAGCTTGTCTCAAAACTGAGGTGGTCACTGAGCTGTATTCTCTCCTTCAGTATAACCTGTGTTCTCACACCAGTAGCAGGACTGCGCTGACACTCACGATAAATTAAACTGGATTGATTCTGGAACTTTTCAGGCAGCAGTGGGTAATATATCCACCATCTCTGAAGTGCAGTCCTCCAATGTATTCATGAGTTGACTGAAACCGTCTGCCTGCTGAGAGGAATGCATTGGTTCCATCTCCACAGGGGAAGGTACAGAAACTACTTTCCACAAATATTAGGGAAAAGAGGGACTGGTAAAAATTGGAAACTGCAGGAAATCAGAATTAGTGAAGTGGATGTTACTGAAAATCTAATTGAATTGAAGTTTCATAAGTTGCTGCATCTGATGAGTTACATCTCAGAGTTATTGAGATGAGAACAATGCTTGTGAAATAATTACTGATTATTCTTCAAAGCTAGATAGATTCTGGAAAGGATCCTGCAGACTGGACAGCAGCTATTGTCAACCTAAATATTTCAAACAGGATGGAGAGGGAAAACAGAAAACTAAATCATTTGATGTCAGCTTTGAGAGTAAAAATATATTGGAACCTTTTATAAGGAACGTGACGACTAGATACTTGGAGAATAATGATATGATTTGGTACATTCGACCTAGATTCAGGAAAGGGAAATGATCTTTGATAAACCTGTTTGTGGAGATTGTCCGTTGTGACATCGACAGTTGAGAACCAATGGGATTGGAGTATTTGTATTTTTAGAAGACGCTTGACATGTCTGAATACAGGTGAATGGGGAATGTTAGAGTCCATGGGTAGGTGGGGGTGGAATCTACACCACATGGATTAATATTTGAGAAACGGAGATACGACAAGCGTAGTGTTTTTCTCTGGACTGAAGGATTGATGGGTGGCAGCAGGATCAGTGTTTGAGCAATAGCTGTTCACAAGGTATAACAATTATTCGGATGTGAACAACAAATGTACATTTATATTTATTAAATGGTAGAGAGGTTGGCGAGTGCTTTTGTTGAAAAGGACCTGGATGTCCTTGGTAATAAGTCACTGACAGAATTCATACAGGGGCAGGAAGTAAATGATATGTGGCTCTTCAGACAAAATGATTGAAGTACAAAAGTTAGAATATCTTTCCCACTGATCGTGTTTTGTTGAGATAGTATTTGGTGCTTTGTGTAAAGGTTTGGTCTGCTTTATAATCAATGATCTCTTTGTCACCGAGACAGTGCAAAGGAGTTTGACCAGACTAAACACTAGCATGATGTTACCATGAGGAGAGAGTGCAGTAACGATGTGCTTAATCTGTAGCGCTGTGAGAGAATAAAAAGTTGAAGCTTGATGGGTATGGACAGCAACTCATTATGTCCCAAACAGCTGAATGGGGTGACAATGTCATACTTTTCATTGAATGTTTAATTCACGACAGTTTACATGTCTCTGCTGAACCATCATGTCAATTGACAGCGAGGTGCAGGCTCTGAATGAACTCTGAGCACTTCAATGTGTTACTGTGTGACACTGCATTGAGTGTCATTTTGTACACAATCCTGTCAGCAGCCAAAATAGCATCATTCTGAAACAGTTATTGCCCGCCGGTTTCTGACCTCCACGGAGACCATGGGTCTGCCTTCTTGGAGATGGAAGATAACTTGGAGAATGGCTAAAAAATGTTGGCTTCATTCCGACTGCCAGAAAACCCATGTTAAAGTAACACATATGTACCATGATTAATTAAGCAATGTGGATCAATTTGGAACAGTCTGTCTGTGCAGCCCCTGCTCCATTTGTTTGTGATGTTGGAGCATCTCTGACACTTTCCTGTTCCTGTGTTAGTGGCTTGATAAGCTGAATAGCCTCTTCCTGATACTGTGTAAGTGCCTCCAGGTGTGAAATGGTTCTTTCTGATCCCATGTACGTGACATGTGGGAGGGATCAGACTCCCACCTTCCTGTGCAACAGGCAGGAGGGACTGAAAGGGCTATCCTTCTTTTGCCCAGTAGGTTTGATGGGATGAATGACCTCCCCACATTCTCGTGAAACCAGATTGAGCTGCTGAATGAACCTGTCCTTTTACCAGGAAATGTACTGTGATGTTACATATATGTTACCCAGACTTAACAACACGGTCTTGAAAGTTGTCCGAGTCTTGCTATACATGGTCACAGATTGTTTCAAGAGCTGAAGAGGAACAACCTGTCCTGAAAATTTTGTAGTCTTCAGTGAATGCCCCCTCTTCTGCTGGCACAGTGAAGCAGTAGCTAACACTGCTGCCTCATAGCACAAGGGTCCCAGGTTCGATTCCAGCCTTGGGCAACTGTCTGTGTGGAGTTTGCACATTCCCCACTTGTCTGCAGGAGTTTCCTTCGGGTGCTCCGGTTTCCTCTCACAGTCCGAAGATGTGCACGCAGAGTGAATTGGCCATACTAAATTGTCCATCATGTTAGGTGCATTAGTCAGACGGAAATGTGTTTTGGTGGGTTACTCTTTGGAGGGTCGGTGTGGACTGGTTGGGCCGAAGTGCCTGTTTCCACATTGTAGGGAATCTAATCTGCTCAGTTTGGACTCAATGGGCTAAATAGCCTTCTTCCACACTGTAGGGATTCTATGATGACAAACTGGAGATGCCTGGGCTGAGGAAGCTACGCTGAGGATCTCCTGCAGATGTGCCCCACGGCTGAGATTATTGATGCCCACCAATGATAATCATCTTCCCTTGTGCCGTGAATGACTCCAAGCAGTGTAGAGGTCATAATTAATTCTCAGTAAGTGTGATTTTGTTCAGGTTCCTTGATGTCATCCTCAGTCAAATACTGCCTTGAATTCAGGGTCAGTCTCTCTTACCTGAGCCCCTGCGTTACCTCTTTTGTTCATATCAATAGGTCATGGTGCAGAAGCAGAGAAGGTCTTCTTCAAACAGAGGGTAGTGAATGTCAGGAATTCTATTACACAGAGATCTAGGGGAGCTAGATCACTGAAAGGGACCAGTGGTGTCCCGCTGGGATCAGTTCAGTGACCTCTGCTCTCTGTTATTTTCAAAAATGACTTGAATGTGGGTGTTGAAGAGTTGACTAGTAAGTTTGCCGATGACAGAAAGGTGGTTGGAGTGGTACAGAATGTGGAGGGCTATTGTAGGTTGCAATGGGACATCGACAGGATGCAGAGCTGGGCTGAGAAATGCCACATGGAGTTCAAACTGAAGTAATTCACTTTGCAAGCTGGAATGTGAACACAGAATACATGGTTAAAGGCAGGATTCTTGGCAGTGTGGAGAAACAGAGGGATCCTGGCGTCCGTGTCCACAGATCCCTCAAAGCTGCCACCCAAGTTGATCGGGTTGTTAAGAAGGCGTATGGTATGTTGGCTTTCAGTTGCAGAGGGATTGAGTTTAAGAGCCGCGAGATTTTGCTACAGCTCGATAGAGCCCTGCTCAGACCGCACAGGGAATATTGTGTTCAGTTCTGGTCTCCTCATTATAGGAAGGATAATGAAGCTTTTGAGAGTGTAAAGAGGAGATTTACCAGGATGCTGCCTGGACTAGAAGTCTTACGAAGAAACCGTGAGGGAGTGAGGGCTTTTCTCATTGGAGGAAATATTTCGATGAGAGGTGACTTGATAGAGGTGTGCAAGATGATGAGAGGCAGATAGAGAGTGAATAGCCAGAGACATTTCCCCATGACAGAAATGTCTATCACTATCTGCCATAATTTTAAGGTAATTGGAGGACGTTTTAGGGGAGATGCCAGAGGTAGATACTTTACACAGAGAGTTTTGGGTGTGTTGAATGCACGACCATTGGTGGTAGGAGAGTCAAATACGTGAGGGAAACTTAAGAGACTCTTGGATAGGCACATGGAACAAAGTGAACAGAAGCATGTAGGTTAGAGTAGGACAAACAACACAATGTCGAGGGCTGAAGGTCCTAACTGCATGCATTCATGTAGAACCTTGAGCTCAAAATCTGCATGAATTCATGTAAAACTCCGTTATCTCACTTTTTAGCTTAGAATCAATCTAAACATCATGGCATAGTCAGAGAACACAGGGGGTCAACACCTTGTTATCACCATTGTTCACAGCTCACCTGAGAATGCAACATTTTTGTTAAAAATGGTTTTGTGATTTACACATGAAAGAAGTGAAACTGTCACGGTATTCTAACAGATGAAAGGCTTGACAGACAATCAATTTTTCCATGTATAATTTCAGTTACATCACACTGTAAATTTTTGCTATAAATTCTGTGTTAAGATCAAGCTGTCCACGATCACCTGATGAAGGAGCGTCGCTCCGAAAGCTAGTGAGCTTTCAATTAAACCTGTTGGACTATAACCTGGTGCTATGTGATTTCTAACTTTGTACACCCCAGTCGAACACCGACATCTCCAAATCAGTACTGTTCTTTGTTCTGTGTTCTATGGAAGTGCTCAAGAAGACTTGGACATTAAGACGATTTGAGACTTGGAGCAAGTCAGCCTTGATCTTAAAGAAGGGCAAGGCAGGCTTGGAATGTGAATGACCTGCCCCTGTTTCTGATGCTCTCCCATTCTGTTATTGGAAAGTTCATATGTGTTATTTTCCTGGAAGGTCTTTTATGGAATATTGCAATCAGGGAGACCCGTGGATTTTGTGAGCCATCACTGAGTGAGATTTGGGGGCTGTATTCACAGTGAATCTGGGTCTACAACATGATCAACAAATGAAGCACAAGATACAGAGAAGGGAGGTTTTGTAAAGAGAAATGAGCAACCTCTTCCATATCCAGCCTGGTTCTTCCAATTACATTTTCCAAATCTCCCAAACCGAGTGGGACAGTCTCGAGGGACCGAACTGTTTCCTCTATTTCTGTGCACCATACTATAACAATAAGTGGACTCTAACTGCTCCTGTCTAGCAGGTTAGAGGGGTTGAATGGAACACAGAAACATGGGACTGAGGAGCAGGAGTGGGTCATTAGAGAATTTGAGCCTTCTCCACCAAACATTAAGATTGCGGCTGATCAGATTGGGGTCTTAGCCTCATCGTCCTGTCTGTGTCCCATTATCCGTGACTCATTTTTCTGTCAAATCTTTAACTAACTCAGCTGTAAATACTTGTAATCAGAGAGGCACCACAAACTTCCGGGGAAGAGAATTTCCATTCGAATGGCCCTTTTAGAATTCTTCCTTATCCCGCTGTGAGAATAAGAGAATCATACAGCGTGGAAAAAGATCCTTTTGTCCAATTTGTCCATGCCGATCAGGCATCTTAATCAGATCTCGTCCCACTTGGCAGCATTTGGCCCACCTCACATGATCCATTCCCATTTATGTAACTATCCAGTTACATTTTAAACGTGTAATTGTACCCGCTTTCACTACTTTCTCTGGCAGTACACCCACCAGCCTCTGTTTGAAAAGGTTTCCCCTCAGGTCCCTTCTAAGACATTTCCCTGTCACCTTCACCCTATGCTGTCTAGTTCTGGATGCCCCTACTCTGGGAAAAAGATCTTGTCCATTCAGACTATCCATGCGCCTCAGGACTTTATTAAACCTCTGTCATGTCACCATTCAGTCTCTGACAGTCCAGGGGGAAAAGGCCTCATCCTGTTCATCAACTCCCTGTAGCTCAAACCCTCAGGTTCCAGATAATCTTTGTAAATCTTTTCTGCACCCTTTCAAGCTTAACAACATCCATCCTTTAAAAGAGTCAACTGATCTGTACGCAGTTTTATTAAAGTGGCCTCACCTCCGTCCTGTCCAAGCCCCTCACGCTACACCTACTCAAATTCTCAATGTTCTGACCGATTAAGACAAGCATGTCAACCACGTTCCTCACTACTCTACCGACCGAAACTCCACTTTCAAGGAACTATGAATCTTCACCCATAGTTCTCTTTGTTAAGCAACATTTCCAAGGGCACTACCCCGCTTTAACTTATCGAAATGTCAAACCTCACCAATATCAAAATTAAACTCCATCTGCCAGTCCTTGGCTCATTGTTGGTCAAGGATCCCGCTATATTCTGAGATAATCTTCTTCACTGTCCACTGAACCAATTTGGTGATGTTATCTGTAAACTTACTAACCATGCCTCCGATAATCACATCAAAGTTGTTTATAGCCGTGATAAAAAGCAGTGAGCTCAGCACTGTTTCTTTCAGAACACTGCTGGCCACAGGTCTTCAGTTTGGAAAACAATCCATTATCTTCGATCCAAATTTGTATCCAATTGGTTAGCTTTTACTAGATTACATATAATCTAATTTTAGTAATCTGTCTACGATGGGAAACCTTATTATATGCCTTGCTGAAGTTTGTGTAAAAATTGTACACCACAGTGTATTCTTCAATCTTCTTTGTCATCTCTTCATAATACTCAATCACATTAATTAGACATGATTTCACAAATCCATATTGACTATCCCTAATCATTCCTTGTCTTTCTAAATAAATGCAAATTCTATCCCTCAGAATCCCCTCCAACGAACTCCTCGTCTCTGACGTTGGCTGATTGAGTCGATAACTCCCTGTGTTGTTTTGGCTCACTTCTCCCTTTTCTAGCCCCACTCCTCCACTCCCCACAAAAAATACCTATAACTATGTTGGTGATATGGCCAATGATATAGTTCTCAGAGGGTGTCAGGGTCAGTGTTCGGAACAAGTCAGGCAGATTTCTTTAATCTACTAAAACAACATGTCTTTGACCAAAACAAACTATGATGGAAAGTGGAATGACGAGAGGATATTGCAAATATGTACAGTCATATTTCCCGTTGAAAAATACTGAGAAACACACACACACACACACACACACACACAAAGACACACACGCACACACAGACAGACAGACAGACACACACACACACACACATACACACACACACACACACACACACACACACACACACGTATTGTCGATAACAAAACTGAAAAGCAAAATATCTGCAAAGTTAACTTGAAAGAACATTGTCCAAATATGATTTGAACTTATGACCTAAGGAAAAATGAGAGTTTGACCCAAATACTGTTCTATGTGTAGAGTCATCAAGTCCTAGAGCATGGAGAGAGGCAGAGAGGCCCTTTGGCCCAAACTCGTCCAAGCTGACCCAAATATCCAACCACACTAACCTCATTTCCCAGCACTTGGCCCATAGCATTCTCGTCCTTTCCTGTCCATGTACTTGCCCAAATGCCATTTACGTATCCTTAATATAAATGCTTCAACCACTTCTGTTGGCAGCTCATTCCCTTTGTGTACCACTCTCTGTGTAAAACAGTTTCCATCAGTTTCCCTTTTATTCTTTCCCCTCTCACCTTAAACTGATGCTCTCCCCTCCTTGATTCCCCAACTCTAGGAAAAAAAAGTTGGGTCCATTCACCCTATCCATGTAAACTTCTATAGGCCCCTCTCCTGTGCTCTAAAGAAAAAAAGTCCTCGCTTGTCCAACCTCTCCCATTAATTCATACTGTTGAGTCCTGGCAACATTTTTGTAAATTCCGTCTGCATACATTCCAAATTAAAAACATTCTTCCGATCGCAATGTGACTAAAACTGAACACAGCACTTCAAGTGCAGCCTCACCAACATCCTGTATAACTACAACATAACTTCCCAACTGCTCTCCTCCATGTCCTGACCGATGCTTGCTAGTGTGGCAAAAGCCTACTTCACTACCATATCTAACTATGACCCCACTTTCAGAGAACGGTGGACCTAAACTCCATGGTCCCTCTGCTCAACTACACTCCTTAAGGTCCTACCAATCAACATGAAACTCCTACCTTGATCTAACGTTGCCAAAATATTCCTCGGCCCACTTCTCCAGTTTGATCAACGTCCTGCTGCAATCTCTGATATACTTCCTCATTGTCCACGATACCACCTATCTTAGTGTCATCTTCAAGTTTCCTAGCCATGCCTTGTACATTCGCAAGAATATCATTGATACAGATAACAAACAGCAATGGGCCCAGCAGCGACCCCTGAGGCACTTCATGTGTCACAGGCCTCCAGTCCGAGAGCATCCTTCCACTATTACCCTCTGCTTACTACCATGAAGCCAATTGTGTATCTAATTTGCCAGGTCCCTCTGGATTCCTTGCGATTCTAACCTTCCAGACCAGCCTATCAATGGCAACCTTGTCAATGGCCTTACTGAAAACCACACACTCTACCGCCCTACCCTCATCAACATTCCTGGTCACTTCATCAATGAACTCAAACAAATTTGAGAGGCATGATCTCCCACTCACAAAGCCATGTGATCTTTCCAGTCTAAAAACAACTATTAATGATAATTATTAAAATTAATAATATCAAACTAATAAGATATAAAATTAATATCAAACTAATAATAAGATGACACTTTCAGTGGAGAATAAATTAACCATGGTATGTGATATTGGAACGTGCATCATAGGTGAAGGGCAGAATAGATTTTGTACCTGTGTCATTGAACTGTGTTGAAAAAAAGCAAGGGTGACATGGTAGTTCAGTGGCTAGTACTGCTGCCTCATAATGTCATGGATCCGGGTTTGGTTCCAGCTCGGGTGACGCTCTGTATGGAGTTTGCACATTCTCACTGTGTTTGTGTGTGTTTCCTCTGGGTGCTCCATTTTCCTTCCACAATCCAAAGATCTACAGGTCAGGTGAATTGGCCATGCTAAGTTACCTATAGTGTTATGTGCACTCGTCAGGGGTAAATATAGGGTAGAGGAATGGAACTGGGTGGGTGACTGTTTGGAGGGTCAGTGTGGTCTTGTTGTGCCAGACGGCCTGTTTCCATACTGTCGGGAATCTGTCAAAAAAATTATTTCTAAACAAACCTTATATTTCCAAATGCATGCATATCGCACCCCTCAGAGTCTTCTCAAACAACCTACGTACCACAGATATTAGACTTCCTGGTCTATCGATCCCAGATTGTTCTTTGCTTCTCTTTTTGAATAATGGCACAACATTTGCTAATCTCCAATATTCTGGAACCTAACCTGATGCTAACGATGATGCAAAAATATCAACCAGGGTCCCCGTAGTTTCTTCTGTAGCCTCTTGCAGTGTTCTTGGATGCATCTGTTTACAACCAGGAGATTAATCCACCTTCATACAGTCTAATGCATCCAACACACCTTCTCCTGTGATATTGACTCACCCCAAGATAACACTACGACCTTTGTCAGCCTCCCAAGGTTCATGTATTACTCCACGGTAAAGACAGAGGAGAAATATTCATTGAGAATCTCGCAAATCTTCAGGTCATGCACGTCCATTTTGGACTTTGAGGGGTCATATTCTCATTTAGCTATTCTTTTGACTTTAATATACTTAATGAACCTATTTGGATTCACCCTAATCTTCTCAGCCAAAGCTATCTTGTGCCCCCTTTTCACCCTCCTGATTTCCTTCTTCAGTAAACTCCTGTATCCCCTGTATACCTCCAGGTGTTCCCTCGATCCCAGCTGCCTGGACCTGAGCCACGCCTCCTTTTTGCTGGTCAAAGCCTCAATATCTCCTGACATCCGAGGTTCCCTCTTCCTACCAACCTTGCCTTTTACCATCACAGTAACATATAGACCTTGAACTGTCGACATTTCACTTTTAAAGTCCTCCCACTTGCAGGAGGTCCCTTCGCCTGCAAACAAACTCCTCCAACCAACCCCTACAACCTCCTGTCTCATTCCATCAAAATTCGCCTTGCCCCAAGTTTGAACTTGAACATGTGGACCAATTTTATCCTTCTGCATAACTATTTAAAAATTAATAGAACTATTTTCGCGGGTCCCAGAGGGCTCCCCCACTATCACCTCAGACACCTGTCCTGCCCTCGATCTTAGAGTAGGTTACGCTTCGTCCCTTCCCGATTTGCACTCTCCACTTACTGCTTGAGGAAACTATTCTGAACACACTTAATAAATTCACCCCATCTCAGTCCTTAATTCTATGTCATTCCCAGTCTATGTTAGGAAAATTAAAATCTCCTACTAATGCAATCCTATTGGCCCTGCTCATCTCCCCAGTCTGTCTACATATTTTTGTTCCACTAATTCCTCGTTTATTATTTGGGGGCCTATAGTACAATCTAAATCCTATCACCATTCCCTTCTTATTTATTAGCTCCCCAGACAAATCCTCACAGGATGATCCATCAGTTATTTTATCTCTGTTTACTGCTGTGTTACTCGCCTTAATCAAAAATGAAACTCCCCGTCCCCTCTTTCCACCATCTCTGTCCCGTATAAAGCACCTGTACCCTGGTACTTTAAGCTGCCAGTGCTGTCCCTCCCTTATCCATGTTTCAGTAATGGCTATAATATCCCAGTCCCACGCAGCGATCCATGTCCACAGTTCATCAGTCTTACCTGTCAGCCATCTTGCATTGAAACAGTTGCGATTTAATCCAACAGACATTCCTTGCTCCCCGTCGTTGTCTAGCCTGACCTGTCTCTTCATTTTACTGTTTCTGATTACTGTATCTCCTTCCAGCCTCACACTTGCCTTCCTGCTGTTGAGGATCTCACCACTCCCCAACCCCAGCTAATCTCGTTGAAACCCTCCCTTGCAGCAGTTGCAAACCTGCCTGCTTGGATACTGGTCCCCTTCCAGCTCAGGTACAACTTGTCCTTCCTGAACACGCCACCTTGCCCCACAAAAGATCCCAGTAATCCAAAAATCTTTGCCCCCTGCACCAATTCTTTAGCCACTCCTTCATCTGCCATATCCTCCTATTCTTACCCTCACTAGCATGGAGAACTGGAAGTAAACTGGATATTACCGTGCATTTTATCCTTTTCCGTAGCTCTCCACAATCACTCTGTAGGATGTCATCACTATTTCTACCTGTGTCATTCTGTCCTTTGTACCAATGTGCACAATGACTTCTGGCTGCTTCCCGCTCCCACCACCCTCCCCCTACTCCCGGTGAGAACGTTCTGCAGCCACTCTGAGACATCCTGGACCCTGGGCATGTGGGAGGCTACACACCATCCCGGATTCCCATTTGCTGCCACAGAATCTCCTGTCTGTTCACTATCGAGTCGAATAATTACTTCTGTTGTTATTCTACTTGCACAGCCTTCTGACAATGGGAAATCTTCATGAAACAGTTGAATTTGGCGGAATTGTTTTGCTTCAGGTAATGGGGAGATTCCAATGAATCCTCATCAGGACTCCTCCATTGGTGGGAAAGACGACTGGGCTTTTTTTTCACTCCTACACATTGCTGTGATGAGCGATTGGGAAGCAGAAAGGGAGCAATAGAATGTTTCTCCACAGATAGGCTATATTTTCCATCTGTAAGTTAAATCAGTAACGTTTCCAGTCCCACACTGGACTCTGTGAGCTCTTCTTGAACATTGTCCGAACTATATGACTCCATAACATTCTCGACTCCAGGTCAGTGTGTTATTGCAGAATCAATTCATTCACAATAAATGGTCCTACTTGTTTTGAAGATGTATTACTATGTGCTTGTATAATGTAAAAATAAGCGTTTCATGTCTTCACAAAGTCTGAGTTAAAATGAATATTCTTAAACATGTACAGTAATTGCTGGAAAAGCTCAGCTTGTCTGTCAGAATATGTGGGAAGAGATTTAACAGTTCAATTTTACTGTCTAATGACCTTTCCTTTGAAACTGACTTATTCTTAAATTATTTCTCCAGTTTTATTCTCCCACACCATAAGAAATATCCATCTGGTATTCACCAACTACACTCTTCTCCAGATCTTATATGGTCAATAAACCATCCCTCATTCTCAGGCCTAACTGTTAATTCTTCAGAACGTAATGTCTTCATCCCAAGAATGCATAAAGAGAAACATCTTTGAGACATTGCGAAAGCAATTTTTTTTTCAGTTTAGGCAGTTATAACTACACATTATACAACAGATGTAATCTCAGCAATGCCCTGTACTGATGCAAAAAACATCACTAAGATCATACCCAACACCCCTTGCACGAAACAGGATCATGGCATTTACCTTCCAAATCACTTGCTACATCTTCAGGTTAATTTGATATGATTCATGTACTACGACCCACAAATCTCTCTGTACCACTGAGTTCTGCATTCTCCTTGCATTTAAATAAATTTCTGCTGTTTCGTCTTTTCCACAAAACAGAAAATTTCCATCACATATATATTGTACTGTTTTTGTTTTCTGCTGAAGCTTTGCTCACAGCCATCCTCTGTCTTTATGCCATTGCTTGTTCTGCCTTCCCCTGTCCGTTTCCCATTGCAGATGCTCGGCCCTCCCCCTGTCTGTATCCCATTGCAGATGCTCTGCCTCCCCCCGTCTGTATCCCATTGCAGACGCTCGGCCCTCCCCCTGTCAGTATCACATTGCAGATGCTCTGCCCTCCCCCTGTCTATATCCCATTGCAGACGATCAACCCTTCCCCGTCTGTATCCCATTACAGACGCACTGCCTTCAGCTGTCTGTATCGCATTGTAGATGCTCTCCCCTCTCCTGTCTGTATCCCATTGTAGACACTCTGCTCTTCCCCTATCTGGATCCCAATGCAGGTGCTCTGCCCACCCCATCTGTATCCCACTGCAGACGTTATGCCACCCCTGCCTATATCCCACTGCAGAAGCTCTGACCTCACCCATCAGTATCCCATTACAGGCACTCTTCCCTCCCCCTGTCTGTATCCCATTGCAGACGCTCTTCCCTCCCCCGACTGTATCCCATTTCAGACGCTCTGCCCCTGCCCTGTCTCTATCCCATTGCAGACGGTCCGACCTCCCCTGTCTGTATCCCATTGCAGACGCTCTCACCTCCCCCTTGTCTGTATCCCATTGCAGACACTCTACCCTTCCCCTGTCTGTATCCCACTGCAGACGCTCTCCCCTCCCCCTGTCTGTATCCCATTGCAGACACTCTACCCTTCCCCTGTCTGTATCCCATTGCAGACGGTCCGACCTCCCCTGTCTGTATCCCATTGCAGACGCTCTACCCTTCCCCAGTCTGTCTCCCATCGCACACGCTCTTCCCTCCCCCTGTCTGTATCCCATTGCAGAGGTGCATCCCTCCCCCAGTCCGTCTCCCATTGCAGACACACTGCCCTTCCTTGTCTGTATCCCATTGTAGACGCACTGCCCTCACTCTGCCCTCCGCTGTCTGTATCCCATTGCAGACAGTCTTCCCTCTCCCCGTCTGTCTCCAATTGCAGGTGATCTGTCCTTCCACTGTCTGCATTCCCTTGCAGACGCTCTACCCTCCCCCTGTCTGTATCCCATTGCAGACGCTCTGTCTCCATTTGACATCTTATTGAATGACTAGCCTGGTGCATGAGCAAATTGAGCTCCATCTCCTTCATCCGGTTCATTAGAATAGATTGTAATTTGTTGATGACCTCATACAGATCCCTGAAGAATTCCTCTCGTTACAGCTTTCCAAACACAAAATGAGTAATGATCTATACTCTGCATTTCCTGACAGATACCTAGGGCTCACCCTCTTCTGCATAACAGCCTGGGATGGTTATAGGGCGTCACCCTGTGCGGTAATTTACTGAATACTTCATTCTATTTGGTGGGGTCTGTTTGGTGCAGCCCATTTTGCCGCAGACGCATTTAGGCACAGAACTATTTCAGCGCAGCTCATATTTATTCCTTTTCAGGCTTAGGTAAAAGCATTAATCAAAGCAATAAAAATAAAAATAATGTTTATTGCCTTTAGTAAAAATGTTAAAGAGACACCTGAGTAAGTATAACACTGACTCAGAGTTTTATTTCAGAGCAAAAATGATAATCGGTCTTGCATTTATTCACATTGAAAACATTCATGAAGCGATTGAACATTTGACTGATGCGCTTCCAGATGAACTGCAACCGCTGCTGGACTGGTTCGAGGATAACTATGGAGGTAGAAGATTACGCAGTGGAAATGGTCAGCGTTCACCGCTTTTTCCAGTTGGAATGTGGAATTTATATGAAAGAACTTTAAACAATGACGACAAAACAGACAATAATGCAAAAGCTGCCCCACAGGAGATGACAATGCGAACTTGATGTGGAACATCCAGTTATTTGGAAATATATTGACAGTTTACCAAAGGTTCAGAGAGGAAGGGACCTTTACTATTAGCATCTGATAGCAGGGCACGATAGTCCGTCGAAATTAAAGAAGCAGATGCTAGAATACAAACACTCGTAAGAAGATTTAGTGAGAGAAATGATGTCGAGTATTTACGAGGATTGCCCATAATTTTGAATGAACGTCATGTTTTAGATTTTTCGTAATGAACTTATATCATTTACTTTTTTTCTTTTTAACATTTTTACTGAAGAGAAGAAACATTATTTTTATTTTTAGTCTTTCATTAATGCTGTTAACTAAGCCTGAAAAGTGAGAGAGATTAGATTGGAACTGCCAGCGAGTTTCAATTGAGAATTGCTCTTTACTGAACATTGATACTTACTTGGTTGGTGGGACGTCGATGTTTCAGAATCTCCACACAAGGTGTCCTGGTCCTCTCTGGCTTTTTGAAGGATCCTCCCCATATGTCGAGGCAGACAGTGAGGGAACGGATATCGGGCACTCAACTTCGTTACAGCATCTGTAAGCCGCCCTCTCTCTCTCTCTCGCCTCCCTATCCCTCTCTTTCACCCCTCCCTCTCTCTCTCACCCACTCTCTCTCTCGCCCCCTTCACTCTCTCGTCCCCCTCCCTCTCTCTCTCGTCCCCCTCCCTCTCTCACTCGTCCCCCTCCCTCTCTCTCTCGTCCCCCTCCCTCTCTCACTCGTCCCCCTCCCTCTCTCTCTCGTCACCTCCCTCTCTCTCTCCCGCCCCCTCCCTCTCTCTCTCGCCCCCTCCCTCTCTCTCTCGCTCCTCCCTCTCTCTCTCGCCACCTCCCACTCTCTCTCGCCCTCTCACACTCTCTCTCGCACCCTCCCTCTCTCCCCCCTCCCTATCTCTTTTTCCCCTTCCTCTCTCTCTCTTTCCCCTCACTCTTTCTCTCACCCCCACCCTCTCTCTCTCACCCCCTCCCTCTCTCTCTCTTGCCCCCCTCTCTCTCGTCCCTCTCTCTCTCTTGCCACCTTCCAACTCTCTCTCGACCACCTTTCTAACTCGCCGCCCTCTCTTTCTCTCGCCCCCCCTCTTTCGCCCGCGCCCTCTCTCTCTCTCGCCCGCCGCCCCTCTCACACCCCCTTCCTCTCTCTCTCTCGCCCCCTTCCCTCTCTCTCTCGCCCCCTCTCTCACTCGCCCCCTCCCTCCCTCTCTCGCTCCCCTCCCTCTTTCTCGCCCCCCTTCTCTCTCTCGCCCCCTCCCTCTCTCTCCCACCCCATCCCTCTCTCTCACACCCTTTCCCTCTCTCTCACCCCCCTCTCCCCCTCCCTCTCTCTCCCGCCCACCTCTCTCTCTCGCCCCCTGCCTCTCTCTGTATCACCCCACCCTCTCTCGTCCCGCACCCCCCTCTCTCTCGCCCCTCCCTCTCTCTCTCACCCACCCACCTGTCTCTCTTGCCCGCCGCCTCTCTCTCTCACCCTTCTCCCTTTCTCTCTCGCACGTCCCTCTCTACCTCGCTCCCCTCCCTCTCTCTTACCTCCTCCTTCTCTCTCTTGCTCCCCCCTCTCTGTCGCCCACCCTCCCTCTCGCTCTCGCTGCTCCCTCTCTCTCTCAACCACCCACCTCTCTCTCTCTTGCCCATCCCCCCTCTCTCTCTCTCTCATGCCTCTTCCTTTCTCTCTCGCCCCTCTCTCTCACCTCCACTTAGTGGAGCTGCTGGGGATGGTTTGCAGAAGGTTGTGCTGTGAGCTGCCTCAGATATCCCGGAAAACCTGATGATTTGGTGACGCAACTCTGAATGGAACATGGGTACTGTAGTTACAGCATCTGGGTCTGCAACATGAACAACAAATGGAGCAGAGGCTACAGAGAGGGGAAGCTCTGAAACCACAGACTGAGTGTATGTGGGGAAAGGGACATGCCGTATTTGCCTGTGCCTTAGTCTGGACAAGTACACATTCTCACTCTCCCCGTTACATTCACTGGTGCACACTCTCCCTATCTGCCCCTCACACACATTCACACTGCCCCTCTCTCACGATCCACACATGCACTCCACTCTGTCACACACACGGATAAACACAGACCCTCTCTCTCTCTCCCTCCCGCACACACACGCACAATCCACCTCACTCTCTCTCACATACAGAATGGGTGTCTCTCACTCCCCTTCACGCAGACACGCCCTCTCTCTCACACATACACATGCGCGCTACTCCTACTTTGTAAATAAAACCAGTCTGACTCCAGGGCAAGACACAGACAGAGTCCAAACAAGGCCTCAAGCTTAGAATACATTATCTGACCGCAACTGTTACTTCATTTACATCGATAGTACCTGAAGGTGTCTCCAGGCAGTGACTTGAAATAAATTCTGTGATTTGCATTTTAATCAATCAAACCCGCCTCTCCATTCTGACTGATTAAGTACTTAAGAGCCATCTTAGGTGTGTACAATTCATGTGCATGACTTGTACAACCCTTTGATCTTGGATAAAGATGGCTGGAAGTGAAGACTTTACGGTGGAACCGTTGATGAAGAACAGTGGAAGGCTTTCAAAACAATTTTTCAACGTTCCCAGCAACAGCATATAATGGTGAAATGGAAGGACTGTAGGAAAAGGGTAATCTACCATGAACGACCCAGGTAATAAGGGAGGCTATCAAATTAAAATAAATGGCATAAATAATGGCAACGACCAGTGGGAAAGTAGAAGATTGCGAAAACTTTAAATGTCAAAATAATGTCAAAACCGTTAACTTTTTTGTTGCTTTATTTTGACATTTATCAAGACACATCCGATAGGTTACAAGAGTAAACTACCTCAGAATATAAAGACAGATAGCAAAATATTCTATAAATATACAAAACGAAATGAACGGCTAAGGTAAGCAATTGTCCTTTAGAATGTGAGAAGTGGGATCCAGTAATGAGATATGAGGAAATGGACAAGGAATTGAAGAGTTATTTAGTTGGTCTACACAATCAAGAACACTAATAACATGTCAGTAATTGTCAAAGGCAGGAAGGTATGTGAGTACCTGGAAACAACCACTCCCAAGAGAGAGATAGTGTTGGGCAAGCTCATGGAGCCAAAGGTAGATAAGTCTCCTGGCCCTGATGGAATGTATCCCAAGGTACTAACAGAGGTGATGAGAGAAATAACAAATGCACTTTTGGAAATTTTTCTGATTTCACTGGACTCTGATACAATTCCAGCAAATTGGAAAACAGGAGTACAGACACCACTGTTTAAAATGGGAGATAGACAACATGAGGGGAATTATAGACTGGTTAGCCGAACATCTGTAGGAGAAAATATTTCAATCTGTAATCAAGGAATAAATGGCAATGCATCTTGATAGAAATTGTCCCGTTGGGGAGACACAGTGTTGGTTAATGAAAGGCAGGCCACGTGTAACTAACCTACTGGAATTCTATGAAGACATTACAACTACAGGAGCCCAGTAGGTGTGGTGTACTGAGATTTCCAAAAGACATTCAATATAGTGATGCCAAAAAGGCTGCTGCGTAAGGTGTGGCATTACGGGCAATGTATTAACATGGATAGAGGCTTGGTTAACTAACATGAAGCAACGAACGGGAATACATGATTGTTTTTCTGGTTGCTGATCAGTGACTAGTGGAGTGCCTCAGGGATCGGTGCTGGGACTGCAATTATTCACAGCTTACATAGATAATTTGGTGTAGGGGAGCACGTGTAGTGTCTCAAAGGTTGCAGATGATACTAACATGACTGGCAGAGTAAAATGTGGAGAGGATGGTTAAACTTTACAAAGGGACATAAAGAGTTGAAGTGAGTGGGTCAAGGTCTGGCAGATGGAGTACAATTATAATCAATGTTAAATCATCCATTTTGGTAGGACAAATACTAAAGAGGACTCTTATTTGATTTGTTTAAAAAATGCAGCATGCTCTTGTGCAGAGGGACCTGGGTGTCCTTGTGCATGAATCACAGAAGCTGGTCTGTAGGGGCAACAGGTAATTAACAAGGCAAATTGAATTTTGCGAAATGGATTGAGTGTAAAAGTAGGGAGTTATGTTGCAGATTTAAAGGGTGCTGAGGAGACCACACCTGTAGTATGTGCAGTTTTGGTCTCCCCGTCTGAGAAAGGAAATACTAGCACTACAATGTATGCAGAGGAGGCTCGTTAGGTTGGTTTCAGAGGTGAGGGGTTTGGTTATGAGGAGAGACTGAATACATTGGAATTATACATTGATTGGAATTTGAAAGAATGAGGGAGGAAGGAATAGAAACATTTATAATTGTGAAGGGAGTAGGTTCGATAGAAATATAAAGGATGATTCCAGAAGCATGTGAAATTAGATAACAGGGCAAAGCCTCAAAACTATATGGAGCAGATTTAGGACTGAATTGAGAAGGAACGTCTTGACCAAGAAGCTTGTGAATCTGTGGAATTCTTGAGGATTTGTCATTGAATGTGTTTGAACTCTTATCGATAATTGTTTGAAGATTAAAGGAATGATGGATTATGGTGAGTGGGCGGGTAAGTGGAGCTGAGGCTATGAAATGATCAGCCATGATCTTATTGAATGGTGGCGCAGGCTTGAAGGGCCCGATGGCCTACTCCTGCTCCTAGTTTATACGTTCTTATGTAATGGGTCAACATGAAATGGGAATTATATTTGACAAACTGACTGGTCGATGCATACAGAGAAGAAATGGATGCAATGCATTTACAGTTTCAGAAAGATCTTGATAAAGACTATGGCCGAGTGTGCAAACTCAAATGTTACGGCATTGGGACTAAAATATGAACATGATTTTAGAATTGGAGAACTGACACGAAACAGTGAACAGGAATAAAACAATCTGTTTTGAAGTTGAAGGATCATGGCGTGTCGTAGGGATTAGTGATTGTGACACAGCTATTCTCAATGCTTACCATCATTTAGATGAGGGAATCAAATGCAATATTTCTCAGTCTGCTGACAGCACTAAATGAAGTCGGATTGTTAGTGGGTGAGGAGGATTTAAAAAAAAAGCTCCAAGGTGATTGAGACAAGTGGAGTGAATGGGCAAATATGTGGCAGATGAAGATCAATGGGGGTGGATGTGATGGTGTGTACTTTGATAGGTACAATAGAACAGCAAACTATCATTTCAAAAGGGATTGTATGAAACATGTTGGTCTTTAAAGGGATTTATGTTCTTTCTTTTTTTTTCCTGTTGCGCAGCCCTCCGAAGTCAGTGCAGGGCAGTGAGTTCTGAACCCAGAAGTCAATACTGGGAATGGCATTGACACGCTGACCAGTGTACATAAACCCACCAAGTGGGGAGCTGTAACATTTTAAAGGATCTGTATTTCCTTGTACACCAGTCACTGAAAGCAATATTGCAAGAGCAGAAAGCAGGCAGGAAGATAAATGGTGTGTTGACCTTAATTTCTAGGGGATTGACTGACAGAAGTAAGGGTGTCTTACTGCAGCTGTACAGGGCCTCGGTGAGAGCCCATCTCGAACATTGTGCAGTATTGTGTGCAGTACTGGTCTCCTTACCTAATCAGTGACAAACCTGACATTGAGGGAGTGCAGTGAAGGATGACCAGACTGATCTCTGGAATGACAGGCTTGTTGTGAGAGCAGAGTTTGGGGCGTTTAGGCCTGTGTTCAATGGGCTTCAGGAAAATGAGTGGAGATCTCAGTGAAACATATAAAACTATAACAGTGTGAGACATATTGGAAGATGATAATTCCCCGGCCTGGCACTTTTAGAACATGAGGCCACCGTATTAGGTACAGACAGGCCACTCTGCATTGAGATGAGAATAAATGTCTGCACTCAGTGACTGGTGACTCTGGGAATTTCTCTGCCACATAAGCAGTGGAACACAAGGCACTGAATATGAGTAAGGATTTCTCGACACGAAAGGAAGCGGGAGGCATCTGGAGTATGGCGGTCACAAGCTCTCAGACGTTAGGAAGGAGGCCTCTGCAGGGTCAACAGAAATGTGTTTCCCATTCCCTTTTCCGATACTGAGGCTGGTGCCGGGAATTCTGTCAGTTTTATCCTTACAAACTTCAGAGCAGTTTGATACAATTTTGTGTCCTACTTTGCCGTTTTCGAGACCATTGAAAAGTTTATCACATGCATGTGTGTACAGAGTATCGTTTAGGCCAGACCAGGAATGCATGGAATTCACCAGGCCAGAATTCACTTCCTGAATGTACATTGATGAAGCAAATTGGAGTTTACAATCGGCATTGATTTCAGCATCATCATTACTGATACCAGATTTTAGATCTCGATATGTTGTTAATTGCTTTTCAATTCCATCAGCTATCCAGGGCATTAGCCTGGACCGGATTAGTAACCCAGTGATATTTCCACAACAGCACCATCTCCACGTAGGGACCTATTGGAAACCACACTGAGCTGGTTATTTCTGTGCGGTTTGACAGATCTGTCCAAAAGAATTTCTACCAGTTTAACTATCGTGATGGGACTGAGGGGGTGGCAAATGGTCAGATTGTAATTATTCTCCTCTTCGCGGACTGGACATAGTTGAGTAATTTTCCACATTGCCAAGAAGATGTCAGAGTTGGAGCTGGAATGAAACAGCTTCTCCCAGGGACACGGTTGTTGTGCAGCACAAGACTTCAGTCCTGTTGCAGGAATCGTGTCAGGGCCCTTTGCCCTTGTCGTATCTACTCTGTTCAGCTGTTCCTTCATTTCACTTGAAGCAAATCGAATTGATTGAAGACTGGCATCTGTGATTCTGTGGGCATCATGGCGAGGGTGAGGTGGATCATCCACTCAACACGTCTGGCGGAGTATCTTGCCAAAAATACATCATTATCTTTTACACTGATGTACAGGACTGTTCCATTATTTAGGATGGGGATAATAGTGAGCCCTCTCCTCCATGAAATTGTTTAACCGTCCATCACCATTTATGGCTGGATGTGACAGTACTGTTGGTTTGTTGGTGTTGTGATCATTACACCCTCTCTATCACATGTTATTGCTGCAGTTTGGAATGCAGACAGTTAGTTATGGTAGCTTTAACGGGTTGTCATCAGGTTTAGGTACACACGATTGGGACACTGGCACGTTCACCTATACATCACTGAACCATAGATCAACTTGGTTGGCATGGTATACTGAGGGATTATCCCAGGAAAAACGTTAATTTAAACAGAATTTAATTCTGTTTCTGCTGCTGCTGTGGTCTGCAGAACCACATCAATATCAGGAATTCTCTATTTCAGAAGGTTTGGAGAGTTAGATCATTTAAAATATCTACAGATGAGCTTTGACCTGGAAATGAATTGAATGCAATTAAAGACTAGTGATGAAGGAGGCGTGAAAAAGTCATAGACTCTTAGAATAATACAATATTCAAACAGACATTTTGGCTCAACTCGTCCATACTCACCTGGTTTCCTAAACTGAATGATTACTATTTTTCTTCTTTAGATGCACACCCCTCCAAACCTTTGGTATTCATGTACACATCCAATTGTCTTTCAAATGTTGTAACTGTACTCCCCAATGCTACTTCCTCTGAAAGCTCGCTACATATACACGCCACCCTCTGTGAGAAACAACTGTCCCTTAGATCTCTTTTAAATGTCTTCACTCTCACCTTAAACCTATCCTGTCTGGTTCTGGACACACCAACCTGGAGGAAATGATCTTGTCTATTTATCCTATCCATGCATCTCATGATATAATAAAGGTCACCTCTAAGCCTCCAACGCAAAAGGAACAAAATCCCAGCCTATCCTTATATCTTAAAACTTCCCGTCTCTGTCACATAATTTTAAATACTTTTGTCCCCTTCTCAGTTTATAACATTCTTCCAATAGCAGGACAACAAGAATTGCTTCAAATGTGGCCTTACCATTCTCTTGTAGAGCCACAACATGATGTGCCAATTCCTATAATCAATCCTCTGACCATTGGAAGTCAGCTTGCCTTACGCCTTATTCACTGTCCTGTCAATCTGCGACTCCACTTTCACGGAACTATGTACCTGGAACCTAGGTTTCCCTGTTTGGCAACACTCCCCCCAGCGCGCTACCATTTTCTGAATAAATCCTACACACTTTTGTCTAACAAAATGCAAAATCTCGCATTTATCTGCATGAAGATCCATCAGCCAATCCTCAGCCCACTTGTCAAGTAGATCAAGATATCTTTGTTCTCTAAGACAGCCTTCTTCACTGTCCACCATAACTCCAATTTTGGGGGTTTCACCTCCAAATTCCTATCCACGGTTCCAATATGCTCATCCAAACCATTTACAAAAACCATGAACAACAGCAGCCTGGTCCTTGTGGCACAACGCTGGACACAGGCCTCCAATTGGAACAGCAGATCTCTCCCAGCACCCTCTGTCTCCTACAGTCAAGTCTGTTTTTATCTAAGTGGATCGCTCTCCCTGATCTCCTGCGATCTAACCTTATTAAACAAACTACCATGTGGAACCTTGTTGGGCCTTAATAAGGTCCACATAGACAACGTATGTTGCTTTACCTTCATCTATCTTCCTGATCACTTCTTCAAAAACTCCAATCTAGTTTGTGAGACATGGATTCCCAGACAAAAAAGACGTGCTGAATATCCCTAATCAGTCCTTGCCTTTCCAAATGCATGTAAATCCTGCCTCCCAGAATCTCCTACAAACACTTATTCACCCTTGATATCAAACTCACTGGTCTGTAGTTCCCTGGGTTTTCTTTGCAGCCAAATTACAAATAATGTAACAACATTAGCTGTCTTCCTGTCCTCCAGGACCTCAACCGTGGCTGTCAATGATACACATAAGAAAGTCAAGAGAACTTCAGATTTCGTAAACCAGAAACTAAGACAGAAATGTGCTGGAAAAGCTCTGCAGGTCTGGCAGCATCTGTGCAGAGAAATCCGATTTAATATGTTACAACACGGGGGAAACCTTCCCCCCCTCCCACCATATCCACCACCCCACGCTAATTTAAACTTGCAACACAGAAAAGATTTAACCCATGCTGTAATTTGTAAAAATTCGGAAGGCCAATAACCATCCTAAAGGTCACTATTTAAAGCAAGAATTAACATTTTTTTTTAAAATGTCTAACAGGGAATAATTACCTAACAACTTTTTGCAACTCCTTTCTCTGACCAATCTTTTACTTACTCTTCTATAATACTGGTCCGATAATCCCCCCACCCCACCCCTCCCCCAATTAAGATATACCAAAACATTCAAATTTCAGAACCAGCCAGCTGTCGAATCTTCTCTTTGTATCGTCCTCTGTCTTCGCTTCTTCTCCTTAGAGCTTCTGTTTCACAGGTCATTGATAAATAAAGGTACATTTTGGTGAGGTATTCTCCGGTCAGTCTGCCGACGTTGGTGCCGTGGCAGTTCTCCCCGAACTGGTCAAATTTCTTTTCAGCTTTCTATCCCAAATCATCGGGTAATTTCCATTTTTTTATAATATTGCCAAATGCCAAATGTAAACTCGATTGTAGTTTAGCTTCTTGGGACATAATTTAAATGGATTGATCAAATTTGATTTTATTTTTTGTCTCATAGTAACCCAGGTACTGCAAGCTGCTGGACCACATGTTACATTGTAAATTTTCCAGAACTCACTGTGCTTGGAAATCCTTCAACTCTCTTAAAGGTACAATACCCTTTACACATTCATAACCCCTTCTCTCTCAAAAAAGAACAATCATAATGAAAACACGGTCTCATTTGTTTTTCTATTCTTTCAACACATTACCATAACACACCGATAACCTAAATCTAAGTTCACCTTAACTTCTTCCCCTTATCCTATATGTAACATTGGATAATTTCAAATCTCGTCTAATCTTTATCAGTTAAATCTGTGAGAACGCATCTGAGATTACATACTTACGACACGCTACGTGTACGATTTTTAAATTAAAAGTCTGTAACATAAGACTCCTATGAAATAGCCTTTAAAGCGTTCAAAAATGTCAGCAGATTGGGGTCCGTGTACACAACCATCTCCAACACTCTGTTTGTGAGTATACATTAAAATGTTATAACTGTAATACCAAACTCAACAGTCCTTTCTCAATCGTGGAATATTTTCTCTGGTGAATGTTGAGCTTCTTTGAAAAGGACGATCCCATCTCATCGCAGTGCAGCTCCAACTCCTATGTCACTCACATTGACGGCAACTTTGAAATGTTTTCAAGCATTTGGTGTAGCTGAAACTGATTTGGTGCTCAATATTTCTTTTTAATGGTCGAATGTCTCCTGGCATTGTTCTGTCATCCAATACTTTGTGTTGTTCTTCAGCAAGTCGGTTAACGGTGCCACTACACTGCTGACATTTGGAACAAACTTCCAATAGAATCCGCTGACTCCGAAGGAGCGAAGTACTTTTTTCTTCGAGGTTGGCCGTGGAAATTCCTCGGTTGCTTTCGTCTTTGCGTTCCATGGGATCAACCTTCCATGACTGATATTTTGTCCCTAGAACATCATGTCTGCTTTCACAAATTGTGTTTTGTTTAATTTTATCACCAGTTTTGTTTCTCGTATTCATTCAAAAAGCTCTGCCAACTGTACCAAGTGATCTTTCCAGGACTTAGTAAAGATCACTACATCCGTCTAAACGGACTGCACAGTTTATTAATCAGGCTACAACTCTGTTCATGAGTCTTTGGAATGTGTTGGGTGTGTTCGTCATTCCAAAGGGCATCACTTTGAATTGATACAGACCATTTGGTATTACAATTCAGAAATTTATTTCACTGTCTCTGATAAAGGTACCTGCCAGAAACCACGCATTAAATCCGACTTCGTGATGTAACTGACTTGTCCAACTTTCTCAATACAGTCCTCCAATGTTGGTCTTGGATATAAGTCTGATTTTGTAACAGTGTCGATCTTCCAATAATCCAAGCAAAATCATTGAGTCCCATCCGGTTTGGGAACTAAGATGATCGGCGAGCTCCACTCGCTCGGGCTTGGTTCGATGATGTCCTCATTGAGCATATCCTCCACCTCCTTCTGGACCTGTCTGGCTTTGAGGGATAAAGCCGATATGGATTGTTTTATCGGAACAGTACTCTCTACAACAACTTCATATACAATAGTGCCCACCATATGATTCTAACATATGTCCTCATATTGCAATAACAAACCTTTCAACTGTGTTCTATGCTCCTGAGACAGATAGTTTACTAATCTACCCCACTGCTGAAGGACTTCTACGTTTTTGACATATTTTGAGGCACATCAAAATCCACGACATTTGGAATTGATTCTTCACTCTGTGGGGGAGTAAATAACACCTGTTTCTCCAATTCTTTCTCTCCTCTACTTTTCAGGAGGGGACCTGCACACTCATTTATAAGTCACATGAAGTGGTCCTCAAATGTGGGAATTGGCAACAGAGGTGCTAGTTTCATTACTGTCCGTGTCCTACCTACCATTTGGCATGAATGACATGTATGCCAAACGTTAACCACATCTTTGTGCATTCCAGGTCAATAAAAATATTTTTGTCCCTTAGCCCGAGTCTTTCGTACCCTATGTGACCTCCTTCAGGTAGTTCATATCCTACCTGTAAAACTTCCTGTCTCTATGCTACTAGCAACACAATCTGGTGCATCTCAGCACATTTCTCCTCTGCACTAACCTGATGTGGTCCCTATTTCTGTCTTAAGGTCTATCTTTCAGATAATAACCCTCATGAATATCCTCTGCCTCCTTTTCAGAGTACACATCCACATATATATCTTTTATCGTCTTGTCTGTCTGTTTCAAGTCCTTTAGCCTTTCAGGACAAAACACCTCTGTCTGACCCACTGCCTGTTCAGGTTTTCCCTGCACCATTCCGGCAAACAGGGTGTCCATTAACTGAATCTCAACTCCTTCATCTTTGTCTACAGTTTGTCCTTCGTGCTGTGACTTATAATAGTGGGATATGGTTACTGCACAGCCTGGGAAAATACCAGGATATTTCCGATTTAACACTTCCGTTTCTTTGTCTTCCTTGGGCTTCTCCACAACAAGCGATGTCACTCCCAACTTGGAAACTGCTAAACCCTTCCCAAGTACAAACTGCATTCCTGGATGTGACAGTCTGTCAATCTTTCCCGCTATAACTTCCCCAGTCTTGATTAGGCACTCCAACCTGATCTTACATTGGGAAATGCTAAATTTCTGTCCATCCTTCCCATAAATTAATGCATTCCCGGGTAACAGATCAGAAAGACTGCAAATTCATTCATCTCTTCCTATTATCGTCTGGTTAGATCATGGATCTCTCAAAATGGTAACTTCTTGCTCTTCTACCCCCGTTAGTTCTGAGTAAACTTTACTCACAGTCGCAAATTCTTTACAGAGATCAGGTACTAACTCCATACCCAGCCCCTGCCGAGGCTGTGCACTTTCCTGCAGCTCTTCGGTCTTGTTGGGGTTTCCTTTAAATCTTTCACTAATGCCACTGGCTTAGCTTCGTTTACCACATCTTTTCCTACAGTCCTTTTCTTCACAATCAGCACTGTGTCCATACATTAACCTCCTTATGTCGGTGAAAACACCTTTCCCCAATGCCCTTCGGAAACCACCGGCACTGTAATTTTCTGTGTCCCACTCCATTAAAGTGAAAACACCTGAGGCCTTTCACCTCCTTTCCACTCACTTGGGCAGCTTCTTTAACCTGTGGTAAACTCATATGTTCTACTCTTTCTTTTATAGTGTAGCATCTCCCCTTCTCCCAAACTCTATCCCTCACAGGACAAAATTCTGGCTGGAAGCTTGTCTTATGCAGCAGCATATATTCATCTATTAATTCTCCTGCCCTTCTCAATTTCTGAACTTTCTTTCCCTCCACATGAATTATTATCATCTCTGGAAGTGAGGTTTTAAACTCCTCCAGCAGAATAATCTCCCTTAGAGCCTCATAGGTCTTATCTATCTTTAAAGCCTGCACCCATCTATCAAAATGCCTATGTTTAATTCTTTCGAACTTGTTCCTTCTTTATGTTTCTGAACTGCTATCTATATGCTTCCAGTACCAATTCGTAAGCACATAAAATACCTTGTTTCACGTCTTCATAATCTCTTGACCCCTCAACTGGCAGGGCAGCAAATACCTCACTAACTGTGCCGACCAGCTTAGCCTGAACTACCATTACCCATAAATCCTTTCACCACTCTACCTGCCTAGCCATTTTTTAAAAAGAAATAAAGAAAGCTTCAACATCTTTCTCATCAAAATGTGACAGAATTTTGACATAGTCGTATACATCACTAATGTCCCTTTTACTCTCCAGCCTGTTCACTTGACTTTGCATACTAAATCACAACTTCTCAAGTTCAAATTCACTCTCCCTTTGCTCAGCTGAGAACCTTCTCCTCTCTTTTTAATCCCCTGTCTCTCTTCCCTCTTGCTTTCTCTTTCTTCTCTCTCTTTCTCTCTCCCTTTGTTTATCTTTAAAACTGCATTTTCTTCAACTGTAATTTAAGTTTTTTTCTAAATATCGTGCACTTGTCTGTTTCTCTGGCACACCTTATTGTTTGAGTAATTTCCTGACAATTTCAACTTTACTCTTGTTCTTGGTTAAACCCAAATCTAAATTCTTTGCTAATTCTAAATATTTGGCCTTTATGTTTCCTATTAAATGCCATCGGCAAAAGTGAGAATCATCTTAAAACCCCAGAATCTTTTTAACATTTTTAAAGAGCCATTTCTCTCACTTTAAAATTAACCAACTACAAGTCACCGAAATTAAACAAAGTGTCTCATCGACTTTTTATTTAAAGCTCTCGGATAATAACTGATTATGATTGATGAAATTATTAAATGAGTTAATGTAAATGATTAAATCTGCTGTGCATTTTCATACCCCAAACCCATTTAACTCTGCCCAAATCTCAGACTAGATCTGTCTAAACTTGTTTTAATCACAGACAAAAGGCCCCAAACTGTTAATCTGAACCAGCCACAAAGAAAAAAGTGCACCTCATGCTGTAATCTGTTAAATTTCGAGAGGCAATGATCCATTTACAGAGGTCACTATTTAAAGTAAAATTAACAATTTTCTAATTTAAGTCCAACAGAGAATATTAAAATGAACAACTATTTAGAACTCGTTTCGTTAAACCTATCTTTTACCTCCCACTCTACAATACTGGTCCGATAAAATAAAACACCATGATTAAGATTTGAAAAAAATACAATCACGTTTCAAAACCAGTCAGCTTTGTCAATTCTCCTTTGTAGATTTTTCTCTGTACATTTTTATCTCGGTTGGCTTTGATGTTCTGCTGTGCAAACGTCTTACAGACAGGTACCTTTCAGAAAGCTCTTCAGCTTTGTGGATGCCCTTGGCAGTTCTCTCCCTAAATGTTCAAACTGTCCAGTTTTACACCTCAAAACATTGGATTATTTAATTGATTTGGATGTCATCAAAAACATTATATTTCAAACTCCATTGGATTTCAGAGTGTTGGGGCATAGTTAAACTGACCGGCCGAATTTGAATTTGATTTTGTACCATGACAACTCAGACTCACTATTTGTTTCACAGTCAAATTTTACATTTTAACTTTTTTCAGAAGACTGTACACCTCTACACCTTCATATCAATATCGTTTGTCAGCCCTATGTAGTTTACCATGAATTTGATCACCTAAGTTCACGTAATATTTTTTTTCAAAATAAGACCCGCTTTCTCTCATCCTTCCTTTGTCGA
The DNA here is from genome assembly GCF_047496795.1 of Chiloscyllium punctatum. Taxonomy (NCBI): domain Eukaryota; kingdom Metazoa; phylum Chordata; class Chondrichthyes; order Orectolobiformes; family Hemiscylliidae; genus Chiloscyllium; species Chiloscyllium punctatum. The sequence goes on along the minus strand of NC_092754.1, from coordinate 79,519,249 downwards.
AATCCTTCTTTCCAGTTATGATTCCAATTGCTTACAATGTTACTGGTATTCTTCGACAAAGTCATACATTGTGTGTGTTTTGTGAATAATCCTCTGTAATTGAAATGAGATGAACAAATGAGATGCAATCACATTCCCATATGAAGAAGTAAATGTGCAACTTTTCCGAGCTTTCTGATTTTAAAAATGATGCAAAAATCTCCTTTATTCAGGATTGGGAAAGTGAACAAATGGCGTTCACAGAGAGAACAGGAGTAATTCAATAAATCTTTACTGGGATCATTGAATGACTAAATATTTAGTTTTCCCCTGAGATTTTAAATTTAGCTTTGTTTCAAGTCTGAGTTGTGCATGTTTTTGTCAATATGCAAATATCATCGGTGACAAAACCACAAGTCGCTGGTCATGCTCAGTATTTATGGAAGTATCTGTTGTGAGAAAGCAGATTCAACATAGGGTAACAGAATGGGTCTAGGTTGCTTACTTTTTGCCAATAGTGTTCAACTATGTGCCGGATAGGTGCATTAGTCAGGGGCAAATGCAGAGTAATCGAGTAGGGGAATGGGTCAGAATACCTTACACTTCGGAGGGTCAGCGTGGACGTGCTGTGTGAAATGGCCTGTTTTCCCACTGCAGTGATTCTGTGATTCTATGAATTCTTCGTACAAAGGGCGGTTGGTGCGAGGATCAGGGATGTCTCTGAGCATGTTCTGGGCATACTGAAGGGGGTGGGTGAACAGCCAGCGGTCATGGTACACATTGATATGAATGATATCCTTAAGAGGAGTGAAAGGTCCAGCAAAGAATGTTTAGGAACCGAGACCGGAGTTTAAAAGCAGGATCTCCATGGTTGTGTGGGAAATAGAACCCACTGAATTCAATAACTTCAGTCTGAGACAAGATCTGAAGCAGCAGTATCGGTTATTATACTCTTGCATGAGTGGTGCCTATGAGATAGGCACACCGAATTTAACTAGTACACAACTTTTTGTACAATTCATTCCTCTTTTACTCCTCCCTCACTTATTCCATTGCTTCTTCCCTGTTTACATCTCCCACTTCTTTCAACACGGCTGTTTATCTCTTGCCTCATCTGGCCTTGTTCGTGACAAAAATGCATGTCCTGCTTGGCTGTTTCACCACATCCCTCTGTGGTCTATTGTTATATATCCTCCTTGACTGTCATCTGCTTCCTTCTTCGCTAAAGCAACATTTCCTTCCATTCTTTGCCCATACGGATCCTTATGAACTCTTGATTGTGTTTTTTGTTTGTTTTTGCAGAAGCGGGAAACAGATACTTATAGCTGTTTGTACAAGCATATCTCGCTTAACCTACACCCCTCTTCCACTTTCATTTTTCAGCCTTGTGATTGTTGCTGATAACAACATTTATAATTACTCCTCACAATTCCCCCTTTCTATTTTTACATTTAATTGTTGTTTCTGCAATTTTTCCTTTAAGCACCGCCCCCAAAATTCACAAGCATCATTCCTGAGACTTCATCCATCTTGGTCTCACTCATCCCCTCATTATTTAATAGAAGAAAGTCCTTCTGCCTGATTCCCTTTTAGGGGCATCTCTTTCATTAAGGCTGTCTCAATCAATCTTTGGGTGAGCCCTCAAATACAGGGTATGATGCAACAGCCAATGGCTACCAATACCATGGCTACTACTATCAGGGAAGTAAGGATGGAAACCACCATAGCCTTCCATTTTCTAAACAATGATTGAAGCCATCACGTGAGAGATGTGTTTTCTCCTGAATTATCAGCAGTTTCTCTGCTAAGACAGTCAAAGCCCTTACGGCCCGAGCAATTGAACCATCAGGTGCAGTGTTATTGGGAATGAAGGTAAAACAGCTTCCTCCTAACATCACACACACACACATACCCTTTTTTCACTAGAATCATATCAAGGGCCATTCTGTTTTCCCATGCCATCCTACTTGTCGCGTCAAGCTGTTCTGATATTCCTTTAACAGCATTTCTTGTATAATTTATAAATCGCTGTTGGTTATAGAAAATGTAATTTATCCAATCTACATTTTTATTAACTGTCACCCACCAAAAGAGAGCTGACTCGGGGGATGCTTTTAAGTCTTTCATCTCCAAGGGAATGAACATCAGAGATAGGGAGGTACAGTTCCTATCATTCCATGCAGTCTTATCCTGTTACAGGGCTATCATATGTTTCATGCCCTTCCTGTCTCGCTTCCACCCGAGCGGAAAGGGAACCACCTGGGCCACCTGGTATACCGGAGGCACATGCATAACAATTGCTTTTGTTCAGACGTTTTACAGTATACTTTACCCATTCAATCCAGGCATTTGCATCCCCTTACCCAGTTTCTATTTCAATGGTCTGTTTAAGTCCTTTACCTCTATAATTTTTACTACTTTAAAGTCATCGGGAGGGGTGAAAGGTTGTACCTTATTATCCAGTAGTTCTGCCAATTTTCCCTGTCCTACGCTAATTCGTAAACAACAGCCCAAGAAATCATTCCCGTTAGTTTTCATGTAATTGTAACTGATAGGTGCCCCCCCCCCCCCACCCCCAGGGTTGCTTCGTGCGATGTTTCGTTATCGTTAAGTATATTGGGTTACACTGTATCGGGACAATCAAAAGCTGTTCGGAAGGTGGCCCAGTGTATTGTGACGAGACTATTATACCAAGTACCATCCCCGAGGCCATTCCCATCGGACTTAAGATGTATATCTGAGCTGTGGTACTGTCCCTGATTATGTACATCCCCACAATTTACCAAGCTGCATGCATCGGCATCTATTACTTGCGGGTTAACAGACTCAGGAACCGTTAATAACACATATGACATTGATGTTTGACAAAATCCCAATAATAAGAGAGCTATTATCATAACTCTAAGCATCCCCAGCATTCTAAGATCATGCTGAAGCACCAAATGACTTAAGATACTTAAAACCCTCACTCAATATCCGTTGTATTTGATAAGGGCTACTAAACCTTGCTTGTCAAGGTTCACCTATAACTGGAAGAAATAGTAATACCTTATACCCGATTGCAAAATTGCACTTTTTAAAAACATTTCCCATCCGCTACCTATTTTATTGCATATTGCAATACTTTTAAATGCTGTCTAGCCAACTCCCCAGCGCTATTAATCGTCCCTTAAGTTTTGAGACCTAGTCCAAATGTGTGGCCTTTGAACTCTGATTTGCTATTTTCTCCTTAATCAATTTTAATGGTCCTCTCACTTAATGCCCCAAACATAATTCCAATGGAATGAATTTGCTCTGTTAATTTTGGGCATTCCTGATAACAAAAACTGCAAATGGAATTCCCTAACATTAATCATCTGGATAATCCCTGGATTTTCAGCCCTCAACATGGTCTTTAATGTGTAATGTCACATTTTTAGCGCTCCTTGCAATTTTGAATGGTTTGCAGTAGATTTGAATTGCTTAATCCTAAAACATTATCGTGATAAATTAGATGTAAAGTTTGAACCTTGATCCCACTGTATCTTCATTGGTAGTCCGTATCTTTTTTTTTAGAAAAGAGTAATTCCTTTCCAATTCTTTTAGCTGTGATACTGCATCTTGGGATGGCCTCTGGAAATCTAGTCGATGCATCCATTAGTGTTAACAAATACTGATGGCCACTTTTTTGTTTGCGGTAGGGAACCTAGCCAATCAATTAAGACACCTGTAAAAGGTTACTCAAATGCCGGAGTAGTTAAGAAAGTGCAGGTTTTATTATCGCTTGTGTTTTTCCAATTACCTGACATGTATGACGCATCTGGCAAAATCCAACTGCATCCTGTTGCGGTCCAGGCCAGTAAAGTTTCTCTGTATTTGGTCTGTTTTCTTCATAACTCCTAACTGACTTCTAGATGGTAACTCATACACCATTCGCATCACCTCCTTTCTGTAACCCATTGGCAATATGATTTGATGAATCTCTTCCCATTTCTCATCTCCTTGAAAATAGTTAGTCTCGATTTCCTCATTTGGACATCATTTTTAAGGTAATAACACTTAGGGATACATTCAAAATTCCTAACGTATTTGTTTTTTGATGCAACTGCTTTAAACTTTTATCTTCCTGCTGTGACTCAATCAGTTTAGCTGAGCAAAAAATATTTACACGATCACCTATTTGCACCTGTTTTGTCTCAACTTTCTGATGGACCAAAGTATCTGCTCATGCCACTTAAGCTTCCTTATCTTTACGTTTTTGGTATTTTCTATTTCAACTGGTGATATTGGGACTTTATTACCCATAATCAGGAAAGTTTCCAGGATAAGATTCCTACATTGATTCAGTTGTCTGCATATCCACTGGCTTTTAAACGAGAGTAGCAGTAATCCAACCACTGAATCAGCTATATTTTCTGCAAGGACAAATTTCATTCCTGGAGCTGAGAGTTTGTCCAGTACCCCTGCCCCAATTTCCCCACACTTTTTGGGACACGCTAAGCACACATTACATACTTTTGCACCTTTTGTCTCATGGTGAATTCCCTCTAGCAGTCCCTTTTCTGGAAATAGTCCTTCAGGAGTACATATCTCCTTATGTTTTCACAGAGGATCCTGTGTCTCTTAATATTACACCCTCTCTACCTGCCCTATACGAGTAAAATTCCCCTTTGCAGGTATATTTTCTAAGCAGATCTGGCACTTCCTCCTGAACAAACTTCCAATCAGCTTGTACACTCTGATGCAGCTTTCTCGCTTCCACTGTGCTTTCTGTTACCACTCCGACAAAACTCCCAGACTTATCTTTTTTCCTGCATCCGTTTTTTTTTCTGAACCCACCAAAACAGTGATTTTATGAGTCCTAATTTGGTGCAATGAAAACGCCAGAGCTTTTTATCTTATTTGCCTCCTTCACGTATTGCCTTTTTACCCTGTGGTAAATTCTTCACCGAGATCTATATCTCCCTTTCTACGTGGGGATTTCTCTTTGCCACAATTTCTATCCATCATGGACTGAAATTGATTCTGGAAGCCAGAACAAGTTTTATAATCATAATCACTAGTCATAATCATCAGCCTCTTCAGCTGCCAGTTTTGGCTTTATAACTCTATGATCTTCCAAATGAGTGTGCACTATGTGAATGCTTAAACACCTTCAAAGTAATTGTCTCTCGAAGAGCATCGTATGTTTGCTCTCTTTTTAAAGCTCTTATCCATCTATCAAAATTACTTTGTTTGATCCTTTCAAACTCAATATGTGTTCGAACAGGATCCTTCCTTAAATTCCTGAAACGTTGTCTGTAGGCTTTTGGCACAAGCTCACATATATGTTTTCCTCTCCTCATACTCCCCAGATCCCTCCTTTGATAGTGTTGCACATATCTCACTAGCTCTACATACAAGTTTTGTTTGGGTCAAAAAAACCTACATGGTCACTGGCCACTGAAATTCTTTAGCCACTTTCCTACTCATCAAATTTAGGCAAGCTGTGAATATACTGAAACTAGGCTTTGGACTACAATGGGATTGCCCATCCTCAGTCTGTTCCTCACTAAGCTTACCTTCAGCCTTCATCCTCATCCTTTAAAGCTGACTTTCCATTCTAAGTGACCATCTCTGACGCTCAAATGCTCCCTCTTTTTCTTTCTCTCCTGCTGAATGCATTATTTTTTTCTCTTTCCTCTGCTAAACCTATTCGTTATCTTTCTTCCTCTTCTGACTTTAGTCGTAGCTCAAACTGCTTCATCTCTGCTTCTAACTCAAGCTGTTTCTTTTGCGATTGAAGTTTAGTCATGCCACAGACCCTGATGGAGTTTCCAGCAAGTTGGAATGCTGAACTACTGCTGCAATAATCTCATCTTTCCTCACATCAGACGGTAGCTTCAACTCCCTTTGTCTACTAATTCCCGCTGCTTGGACTTATGTGCATTCTGTAAAACCCACAAGGTCACTTTCCCGACCTCCAAAACAAGCTTGGTTCCTGCAAGAACCATTGCTACCTGAAGCTCTGCTTACTCACCAAATCAACACACGAAATAAGACACAATAACACCCGCCACTCGCTGTCTAAATTCTGCAAAGGCCCCCTAATTTGTTGCAGACCAGACCCGACCCCTCAAAACATTTTAATAGGAAATCCGCAACTTAGATTTGCTATTTTTTGAAGGTTAGTGTATAGCTGATAGTTCCAGAGTGAATTAGCTGGTCAGACAGCCGATTTTTAAACAAATAACATTTATTTGCCAAATTACTAAATGAAACATAAGGAACCGAAAATAGAATACCTGAATAACGTATCGTATCCGAACCTGACAGGCTATCCCGATTTAAGGATGATGTTCCAATATACTTGCAACAATCCAATAAACAAAACCCCTTATCACCAAGGGTAAAACTGACACAACTGCTTACAGGTTATAAGGTCAGAAGGTCAGAATGAGGCAGAGAGCGTCCAGTGACCCTGACTCAACAAATCCCCGAACTGATTCACCTGTCCAGTTGTGGGAGCTGGACAGGTCCTCTTGATTATACAGGCTACTTTTCAAGACTTGAAAGGCTTCTGTATGAGGCATTATCAGTTAGGTATAAACAAAAGGACCCCAACGAACCTTTCAAAATTATGACATATTGGAATCCTTGGTCGTGTAGACCCTCTTTTAAAAAATCAATGACAGCAATACCCTGTAAAAGGACTAGCTTTGTGAGAACATGCCACATTTGGCTTTGGACTGAATTCCAAAAATGTAAGTCTTACAGCTTTGAAGACAATATAATGCATTAAGTTGTTTATTAGTTTTCATAAAACGGTACTCAATCACACTGTGTGTTGAAGATTCAGCATGGTCACGAGTGGATTGTCCAGACAGATCCACACTTCCTGTATATGGTCAGGGCAAATACATCCACTGAGAATCTGTTGCTTGGCGACTGTACTAGTCGAGGAGAGACTAGCACGGAAACCAAGTCTAGATTGTGATTTTTTTTGTGGATGGTGATGATGGAGCGTTCAGGTGGTTACAGTATTGCAAATGAACAACACAACAGAATTACCTAGCCTGCGATAAGAAAACGTCCATAATTCTCCCTCACAACTAACTTCACGAGAGCAATTGGTGATGGGAAATGTGACAATAGAACATAGAACATTGAAAAATACAGCGCAGTACAGGCCCTTCGGCCCTCAATGTTTCTCCGACCGAAGCCTACCTAACCTACACTAGCCCAATAACCTCCATATGCTTATCCAATGCCCGCTTGAATGACCATAAAGAGGGAGAGTCCACCACTGCTACTGACAGGGCATTCCATGAACTCACAACCCGCTGAGTAAAGAATCTACCCCTAACATCTGTCCTATACCAACATCCCCTTAATTTAAACCTGTGTCCCCTAGTAACAGCTGACTCCATACATGGAAAAAGGTTCTCACTGTTAACCCTATCTAAACCCCTAATCATCTTGTACACCTCTCTCAAATCTCCCCTAAACCTTCTTTTCTCCAATGAGAAAAGTCCCAAGTGCCTCAGCCTTTCATCATACGATCTTCCTACCATGCCAGGCAACATCCTGGTAAACCTCCTCTGCACCCGTTCCAGTGCCTCCACATCCTTCCTATAGCATGGCGACCAAAACTGTACACAATACTCCAGATAAGGCGACACCAGAGTCTTATACAACTGCAACATGACCTCAGGACTCCGGAACTCAATTCCTCTACCAATAAAGTCCAGTACGCCATAAGCCTTCTTCACAGCACTATTTACCAGGGTGGCAACTTTCAGAGATCTGTATACATGGACACCAAGATCCCTCTGCTCATCCACACTACCAAGTAGCCTACCATTAACCCAGTAATCCATCTTCTTGTTACTCCTACCAAAGTGAATGACTTCACACTTAGCTACATTGAACTCCATTTGCCACCTTTCTGCCCAGCTCTGCAACTTATCTATATCCCGCTGTAACCTGCCACATCCTTCTTCACTGCCCACCACTCCACCGACTATCGTATCATCCGCAAACTTGCTCACCCAGCCTTCAAGCCCTTCCTCCAGATCATTTATAAAAATGACAAACAGCAATGCTTCCGAAACAGATCCTTGTGGAACACCGCTAGTAACTGCACTCCAAGATGAACCTTTACCATCAACTACTACCCTCTGTCTCCTCCCAGCCAGCCAATTCCTAATCCATTAGTCAGAAATGTTAACATTCAATTCAATCCAGTTGTTATCTTGAACTGAATGTCGAATTCTGAAAGAAATTATCTGGATCTGTTTGTGCAGTGACTGTGATTGATGTCAGTCTCCATGGATCCTAATTATGTCACTGGATGGTTTTCCTCTTCTATTTGTACCGGGCGTCTTCCAATGCTTTATCCCATTGTTGCTGCAGATGCATCATCTGCAACACTGACAAGGATCAGCAGTTGCAGAAACAGGGAGAGGAGAGATCAGAATCAGAAAACCACAGACTGGAATATTCCAACAATGGACCAGGATCTAAGAACAGTAGACTGGAATGTTTTAACAACGGATCAGAATCTGAGAACAGCAGACTGGAATGTCGCACCAATGGTTCAGAATCTAAGAAAAATAGACTGGAATGCTGCAACAATGGACAGGAGTTTATCTTTGGGTCTTTTGTTTTTTTCCCGGTATTGGCACATATTACCAGATCGGATATTAAGTGTACTGTGGATTATTCAGGCTGGTTACTATCCCATGCTCGCTATTGTTGGTGTTCCTGGTAAGTCTCCCCATCTCTATCGATTTATTAATCCCATAAGCCATGGTGAACTTCAATGCTATTTCTGTTATCTATTTTTAGTAAAGACTGAAACTATTGTCTTCAGTTTCAAATGCAAATCCATTCATTCTCTACAAATTTCATAACCACCCACACTCCCGCCCTCACAAACATCTGAGAACAAGACTGTTCACAATCCCGAAGTACCCATTTGCCCCGAATTGATTTATGTCTTGGTATTCTCTCCATCGCCAAAGCTACCCACTACCAACTCCAGATATCCCCAGACCCCATCTTGACGTCAGTGCGGGTGCTAAATAAACCATTAACTACGCCATGGTAAATCTGAGACTTTATGGTTCCTGTTCTCTTCTAATCGCTCTTTCCGTTACAAATGTTTCCATCAAAATCTTGTTCTTGTCTGTAAAATATATTCATGACAGGGGCACTGTGTCAGAGTAGTACTGTCGGTGGCCACGTAATTCAGTGGTCCAGATATCTCCACTATGGAAGCTGTTTCAAATCTTATCTCAGATGATGACAGAACTTAAATTCAAAGGACAGGAACTGGAAATAAAAGTGAATTTTACTGATATAATCCAACCAGCACTTTGTCAAGAAGTTTATCTATGTCACTGTTATCCTTTGGTGAAGAAATCTCACATTATTGCCTGATCTGAATTAAGACTGATATCAGACTCAATACTTTAAGGAATGGCCTCACAGTAAAAGGCATTTAGTGAGGTTCACAAATGCTGTCCTGCCAGAGATGCAGACATCCCATGCAATAACAACATGTAAGGTAGAGGAAAAAAATACAAAGAATGATACTAGAGATCAGAAACAAAATGGAATGAGTAAGTGCTAGAGAAACTGAACAGATTTGGCAGCCTCAGGTCGAGAGAAAAATAGAAGTGAAATTTCGCATCCAATCACCATACATCAGAACTGAATGCAGCTGGGAAACAGTGTGTTTGATGTTGATGACATGGATGGCTGCTGTGAAAGGGAGAAGGAGTGAGTTGAATAGATAGAGAAAGAGAGAGGTAGAGAGAAAGAACAAACAAAGGGTTCGTTGATGATCAGCTGGAATGGAAATAAAAGTCCAGACTAATCTTATTTATTTTTCTCTTGTTCTCATATTACTGAAATTCATGCCCGTGTCAGGTATATATCAAAGTCCCCGTTTGAAGTGAGTTATGTCACTTTGCCCCTCTTCCTTGAGTGTGATCATCTTCTTTTATTCAGTAATGGGATGCTGGGCCAGTATATAATTCCCTTTCTTCATTGTCCTTGAGAAGGTGTTGGTGAGCTGCCTTCCTGACCCACTGCAGTCTGTGGGCTGTAAGTAGTCAGTGCTGAGGTCCGCCCGCATTCATTTATTTGAGAATTTGTAGTGAGTGACATAACTGAGCGGCTGGCTTCGACATTTCAAACTACAACTGTGTGTTCACCACAGTGCTATGGGCCTGGAGTCACATGTAAATCCGACCGGGTGGAGATGGTAGATTTCCTTCCCTGAAGTGCACTAGTGTGCCAGGTAGGACAAACACAATGTTTTCATTGCTTCATTTGATTCTCAATTCCTGATATTTTATTGAATGCAAAATCTAACATTTGCCGTGGTGGGATTCGAATCCGGGGTCTGAGACATCACCTGCATCTCTGGGTTAACATTACAGGGATAATACTGTGAGGCCATCACCTCCTTAGTATCTCCAATAATCTCCAATGGCAAACGTGGTGTTGTTGTTGGCGTGGCTGTGCTTAAAGCATAGCGTTTTGCAAGGCAACAAAATGATTTGGCAAAACATATCATCCTTCTCATTTTGTATTTATGAGAAGGCGAGATGATGGGAAGTGCTCTTGGTGAAAAGGAGGTGGATGTCCTCGGCAATGAGCCACTGACAGAATTCATACAGAGCAGTAAGTACTGAGCATCATGTTGTTCACAAAATTGTCAGCAGCGACACTCTGACAGGGTTGGTCATTCTCAAAAGCTTCTGACCTCCATGCAGAAGACTACACTGTCTTCTCAGAGATGGAAGATGCCTCCTTGAGACATGGCACAAATCATCCGCTGTGCCTCCTTACTATCAGCAAACCACGTTAATGCAACACGCATGAAACATTAGCAATGGAGCCAGAAGGCACAGCATGGAACAGTCTGTTTGTGCATGCTCTGCTTCATTGGTTTGTAAAGTTACAGCATCGATGACATTCTCCTATTTCCGTGTAACAGTTTGGAGGGGCTGAATGGCCTCTTCTGTTCATGTGTCAGTGTCTCGGGTGGATGAATGTCCTCTTCCTCGTTCCAGGGAAGAGGCTCATTATTGGGTGACCCGTGGTAGCTGCTTACCTGCGTGTTGTGCCGACTAGATTCCTTATATTCCTGTGTAACATTAGACAAACAGGAGGTTGGAAGAAACAGCAAGTCAGGTAGCATCAGGAGGTGAAGAGGTCAACATTTCAAGTATACCCGTTCTTCAGGACTGCGAGTGGGGGTAGGGGGAACTGCAGATAAAGAGGGAAGGGAGTGGTTGGGGTGTGGAGAGCAGAGGGATGGTGAGGTAGGGGATAGGTGGACACAAGTGGTGGGTGCAACGTGGTTGGTCGATGGGAGGGATGAATATAGTTGGGAACTAGAAGGTGGGGTCATTTGGTGGAATGGAAGGGAGGAGGCGGGGCTGGGAAGGTTATTTAAAATTGGAGAACTCAATGTTGAGTCCTCCAGGCTGTAGGCTAACCATGCAGAAGGTAAGATGTTGTTCGTCTAATTTGTGGTCTGACTCACTGTGGCAACAGAGGAAGCCAAGGAGGTCACGTTGGAAAGGAATTGGGAAGGGGAATTGAAATGGGTGGTGACTGGGAGCTCAGGCCAGCCCCTTTGGACCGGGCAGTGATGCTCGGTGAAATGTGCACTTAGTTTACGTTGTTCTCCCCGATGTAGACAAGACCACATCAGGAGAACCTACTGCAGTGAACTAGGTTGAAGGAGAGGCAGGTGAACCTCTGTTTCACCTGGAAGGACTGTTTGGGGCGCTGGATAGAGGTGAGGGAGGTGTGTGCCAGCAGGTGATGTATTTTATTTTTCATCTGCAAGTGTCAGTTGCCCATGGGGATTGACAGGTTTGGTGGGGAGTATGGCACGAAACAAATTTAGTGAAGGGATCAGTCCTTGTGGAAGATGTGCCAGATAATGGGATCCAAACTAGTTTACTGTATCTGCCATTCCTGATGTGGTCTTCTCTATATCGGGGAGACCAAATGCAAACTAAGGGGAATGGTTTGCTGAGCATCTCAGCTGGGCCTGTAAGGGCTGACCTGACCTCCCAGTCACTGCCTATTTCAATTACACCTACCAATCCCATTCCGACATGACATCATTGACCTACTCCATTGCCACAAAGAACCAAAGCACAAATTGGAGGAACAACGCTTCATATTCTACCTGTGTCGCCTACAGCCGGGGGTCTCAACACTGAGTTCTCCAATTTCTAGTAACCTCCCTTCCAATCCCCAGATCTCCTGCTTAGCCCCTCCCCTTTCCATTCCTCTGATCAACCCATCTTCCAAATGTCAACTGGATTCATTCTTCCCATTGGCCAACCCGGTGGTACCCTTTACCTGTGTTCGCCACCACAACACGCCGTCTCCTCCTATTTCCCCACCTCGCCTCATTATCAGTACACAGCCTTGCCCCCACCCCCAGACATGAAGGAAGGTTATACCCAAGATGTGGACTTTTTCTCCTGATGCTGCCTGGCTTGTTGTGGTCTTCCAGTTTCCTGAATTCCAACATTTGTAGTTTTTTTTAAAAAAATCTCTTCTTGTGTAATAGGTAAGAGAGAGTGAATGCGCTGTGCCTCTACTTATCCAATAGCTTCTATGGGCTGAATGGCATTCTCATGTTTCTGTGAAACCAGCTTGAGATGCTGAATGAGCTCCTCATTTTTAGCCCTGTGGAAATGTTCAGGGTCCAGCAGTGCTGTTACATGAATGTTGCCTACACAGTAACAGCATGAGCTTGAATGTTGTCCAGGTTTTGCTGTTTTATGCGATCTTTTCTGAGCATCCTCACTTTTGATCGAATGACGGAGAGTAAGACGTTGCTGAAGCGGCTGAAGATGTTTGTGCCGAGGAAGCTACCCTGAGGACCGCCAACAGAGATATCCAGGGACTGAGAGGATTGATCTCCATCAGCCACATGGTGCTCCAAATGGCCCAACAGCTTGGGATATTTACAACTGATTCCAATTAGGTGCAATTTTATTCAGCCTCCTTGACATCTTGTTCAGTCATGTCCTTTCAGGGCCAGTCATTCTGACGCTGTGTTCATATCTTTTGATTTGGAGATGGGTGTTGGACTGGGGTGTACAAAATTAAATATCATGGTATTCAAACAGATGAAAGACTCAACAGACTATCAATTTTTCAATGTTATAATTTCATTTACATCACACTAAAGTTTGGCTCTAAATTCTGTGTGTTACGATTGAGCCCTCCACCATCAACTAATGAAGGAGCGATGCTCCGAAGGCTAGTGTGCTTCCAATTAACCCTGTTGGACTATAACCTGGTGTTGTGAGATTTTTAACTTCATAGCTTTTGTTCATGTCAACGGCCAAGGTAAATGTGTGGGGACTGTTTCCTTCTCTCAGAGGGTAGTGACTGTTGGGACCTCTCTATCCCAGACAACTACAGCTCTGAATGTTTGAGGGAGCAGGGTGGTGTTAATGAATGTTGACACATCAGGGAGTTAAGGCTACAAAGAATTGGGCATGAAAGAGAAGTTGCGGCCAAGAGAGATCAGCCCTGACCTTACTGAAGGAAGGACAGGCTTGACGGGCTATATAGCCTGGTATTATTACAATAAACCCGATAGCCCAGTCACTTTATTGCCTCTTCCATATCCCGTGGTACTTCAAGTAGCTGAATAGGTTGACATTGTTGCTGCATGATCTAAACTGGGTCTAGTTCTATAGATTGGAGGGGCTGATTGGTCTCTTCCTGTAAATGTATATCATGGTCCAGGGGCTGAGAAGCCACATCCTGTTCTGGTGGAACTGAAATCCACATACACCAGATCGACCACCCTTGGAGAAAGTCATCACTGCAGATGCCGGTGATCAGAATTGAGAAGTGTGGCGCTGGAAAAGCTCAGCTGGTCAGCCAGCATCCGAGAAGCAGGAATATCGATGTCTTGAACATTCCTGATGATAGAGTTGTGCCCAAAACGTCGATTCTCCGGTCCCTCGAATGCTACCTGACCTGCTGTGCTTTTCCACCACCACACGTTTAGATGTCAACCGGCCCGCCCTACTCAACCTTCCTGGTCACATCATCAAAGAACAGGCATGAACTTCCACTGACAAAGCCATTCTTACTATTACTAATGAAACCCTGTTTTCCCAATGCATATACATTTTATCCCTCAGAATCTTCTCAATTAATTTACCTAACACAGGTATGAAGCTTACTGGTCTATATTTCCCAGACTTTATTTTTCAGTCCTTCTTGCTTTCCTCCAGTCTTCTGGGATCTCACTTGTGGTAACTGATGATCAAAATTATCAGCCAGGGCCCCCGTAAGTTCTTCTCTAGCCCCTGCTCTGAGAAATATTTGTTGAGGACATCGCTCATCTCTTATGGTTCCCAACATACATATCCATTGAGGGGTCCTATTCTCTCTCTAGCGACTGCTTTTCCTTTAATATACTTAAAGCATCTCTTTGGATTCACCCTGATCTTCTCAGGCAAAGTTATCTCATACGCCCTTTTCTCCCTTCTGATTTCCTTCTTCAGTAAACTTCTGTATCCCCTGTACACCTTCAGGGATTCGCTTGATCCCAGCTGCATCCACCTGAGCCACGCCTCCACATATCTTTTGGTAAAAGCCTAAACATCTCTTGTAATTCAGGGTACCTCATTCCTGTAAACTTTCCATTCACACTCACAGGAACATATAGATCGTAAGCTCCCACTTGCTGGAGGTCCCTTTGCTTGCAAACATACTACTCCAATCAACCCCTGCAAACTCCTGCCTGAGTCCATCAAAATTAACCTTGCCCCGATTTAGAACTAGAATCTGTGGACCAATTTCTTCCCTCTCCATAACTATTTTAACATTAATAGATCTATGGTCACTGGTCCCAAAGTGCACATCTACTGTCACCTCACTCACCTGTCCTGACCTATTTCTTAAGAGTAGGACAAATATTGCTCCTTCCCGATTAGGACCCTCGACATTCTGCTTGGGGAAATTTTCCTGACGCACTTAATTGATTCCATCCCATCAAATCCCTTAATGCTCTGGCAGTGCAAGTCTGTGTTATAAAAAATATTAAAGCCCCCATTATGACAACCAAAATATTCCTGAAAGTCTCCGCAATCTCTCTACATATTTTTGTTCCTGCAATTTCTGTTTACAATTTGGGGGCCTACCGTACAACCCCAATAATGTCACCATCCCCTTCTTATTTCTTAGTTCCACCCACAAAGCCTCATTGGATGATCCATCAGTTATTTTATCTCTGATCACTGCTGCGATACACCCTTTATTCAGAAATGCAACACCCCTCCTCTCGTTCCACAATCTCTGTTCCTTCGAATGCATTTAACCCTGGTACATTAAGCTGTCAGTCCTATCCATCCCTCAGCCATGTTTCTGTAATAGCTAAACTATCGAGCACCGATAACCTATCCACACGCTGAATTCATCGGCCTTAACTGTCAGCCCTTTTGCTCTGAAATAAACACAATTTAATCCATCGGCATTTCTTGTTCCCTATCGTGGTCCAGCCTGATATGGCTCCTCAACGTACTATGTTTGATTACTGTATCTCCATCCAGCCTCTCACTTGCCTCCCTGCTGCTGAGGATTCCACCTCCTGCCAATCTCGTTTAAACACTCCCCGTTGTACTAGCAAAACTGACTGCGAAGATATTGATTCCCCCTCAAGTGGATCTGTCACCAGTCCCTCCTGAACAGGTCAACTCTGTCACAGAAAAGCTCCTAATGGTCTAAAAATATGAATCCCTACCACCAATTCTTTAGTCATATATTTATCTTGATATCCTCCTATTCTTACCTTCACTAGCTCATGACACTGGAAGTAATCTGGAAATTATCACTACCGAGGTCTTGGCTTTTAACTTTTCTCCTAGTTCTCAGTTAATCATTCTATAGAAACACATTCCTATATCTAACCGTGTCATTTGTACCATCGTGCACAATGACTTCTGGCTGCTCACCCGCCCTCTTGAGAACATTCAGCAGCCACTCAGAAACATCCTGGATCCTGAAATCTGAGAGCCAACACACTATCCTAGTTTCCCGTTTGAGGCCACAGAATCTCCGATCTGTGCCCCCTAACAATCAAATCTCCTATCTCTAAGACCCTGTTTACCTTTATCCTTTCCTGCTGCCCCCCAGATCCAGCGCATCCATCTTGGCTACTGCTGCTTTCCCCTGAACAGTCATTCCCTGACACCTATCGCCCATCTCCCAACATACACAAAACCAGTATCCAGAATGGTATACTTGGTTTCGAGAGGAATAGCCACAGGGGATTCCTGCACTTTCTGCCTACTCCCTTCGCCATTCCTGGTGGTTGCCCAGATACTCTCTGCTTGGAACACGACAGGAAGCAAGGAAAGCCTGTTGGATTAAATTGCTTTTAATTAAATGGAACTGGGCTGACAGGTAACGCAGATGAACTCAGGGCGTGGATCTTTACATGAGACTGGAATATTATAGTCCTTACAGAAACATGGCTAAGGGAGGGACTTGGGTGTGATCACCTCACTAAAGCTTTTATCTATGAAGTGTTCCATATCTCGGATGATCCAGAATGCTCCTGAACACGGTCTCCCAGGAGCTGCAGCAGGGTGCACTGCCCACACGTGTAGTCATCGGGGATAATGGAAATCTCCCTGAGCTCCCACAAACCGCAGGAGGAACATAAAACTGCCCTAACTGCCATCTTCATTGTTGTCAGACTAGCGTTAAAAAAGAGTTTATCTGAGCTTACCTTTACGTTTTGCTGAACTGCTGCTCACCGATTTCTCTGGAACCAAAGCATTACTACCTATTCTGCCACTCACAGTACGTTAATAGACCACTCCACATTTAGGTTTGGTTAGGGTAGGATGGAGACACTACAGTGATGTATTGTTTGGGCCTTAAGCACTCCTAAACACAAGGCCCATGCTTGGATTTGGACATGGGGGGTGGGGGTGGGGTTGTCTTGCTGAGGTCTTCCTCCTAGTAGTGGTGACTGCGCTGATGCAAATATTCACCCTGACAGCCCATCCGCGTTGGCGCAGTCCTCTGGTTTTTTCGGTCTCCTCGTACTGCATTTATGAATTCCTTGCAACTACTGATTGTATTCGAAACTGTGTCTCACTCCGGTGCGAGAAATGTTGATATTCCAGTAAGTACAGTCTATTAAAAAAGGTTTGCCAATGGACATATGAGCGACAGTATGTCCATCCGCTCTCTAACTCTCCGTTTACTTTCAATTAGGGTACATTTATTCTGATAACATTCCATTCCATTTTACTGCGTTTTCCCTGTAACCCTTTTAAAAAAATCTGTGGATCTCAGCCTTGAAGATATTTAGTGATCATTTCTTAACAGCCTTCACAATTTTCTGCAATTGTTTCCCTCCCACTGATGTGAGACATAGTGGCCTTTCATCCCATGGCTTTTTTTTCTAGCACTCTGTGTGGAAGTTGAACCTACATTAGATGTTGTCCTGTTTGATCACACCACCTCTGTGGCTAGAGGCAAAACAAAATAAAGCGCAAAATGTAAGAGCCTGTAATCTCCTCCCTCATCTTCCACATCAGTCTAATAGACAGTTCATCCAGATCTAGAGATTTGCCCACTATTTATCCTGCATCAACTTCCAATTATTCCTCAGCTTCTGTCCAGGAACTGCTTCTCCAAAGTGAACACCAATATGCAGTACGTGTTTGACATTCACAGGTTCTCTGCACAGTTTGCCTCCTCGGTCCCTAATACCCCCTAGTCTTTCTCTTGTTACCCTCTTACCCTTAATAAACCGATAGAATGTCTTTGAATTCTTGATAATATTGCCCATTAATGTTTTTATCACCCCGCTTTTTGCTCTTCTATTTACTTCCTTGAATTTAGCCCAACACGTTCTCTACTCTTCTGGGACCTCCATTGACCTGCTCACTTTATGCGTGCTTTAAGCTTCTCTTTCATTTTTAATTCTGTTCTGAATATTTGTAGACATTCCATACTCTCTGGGCTTGTTTTCCTCATTTTTATCTTGATTGTAACATGTTGTGGTGACACCTTCATCAATTCCATTTTGAGCATGTGATCCCCACCACACCCACGCTGTTCTGCTAAAGTTTCACCCAGAAGTAATTATACGGTGGCCAGATCCTGTCTTTCTTTTGATAAGATCTGCCTCTATCATCCAAATTATTTTTATTTTTCAAGCCTTTTTTTCTTTTGGTCTTTTCCTTAATAAGCTAAAAATGCTTGAGTCATGATCACTGATCCTGAAATGCTCAGCCAATCCTGCCTGCAACACCTGACTGGCTTCATTCCACAGTGAGGCTCGGCATAGCCCCACCCATTGTTGTATCTGCTACATATTTATATGAGGAGCTCTCTGGAATAAATGTCAAGACATTTTTGCCCTCTTAAAAATAATTATCGCTGCCCTAATCAATGTTTGTAATTGAAATGCCTGAATATAATGATCCTATTATTGCATTGACACACCTCAGTGAATTGGTTATGAACCTGCCCCTGTATTTTATTTTATCTGGGGGCCTATTATATGTGCCCAGTAGTGTGTCTGTCATTGATGTGAACCAAATTCCAACCCACAAACCGTCATTTGAATGCCCTTCCATGATATCATCCGTCCTTACTGCAGTCTTTGACTCCATAATTAATAAGGCAACACCACCTTGTCTTTTACCCCTCTCCTCTGCTGCCCATAGTTCTTGTACCACAGAATATTGAGTTGTCAGCTCTGACCTCCCTCAAATGCATCTATGTGATGGCAAAAATATCCACTTCCCCATGTCACCTCGTTCCCTTATCAAATCTGAAGATCTGATAATATTACCAGCATTATGGCAAAGGACATCCAGCCTGGAATATAGTACCTGGAATACTCTGTATCTCGGAGTTCTTCAGCCAATTACTTTTTGTAATCAAGCTGCCCTTCCATGAACTAAAACTGTAACTCTGGGACTGTATGAATAATCGTTGAATTGTAATTTATTTTTAATACTGAACAGTCAGCTTCAAATACAATGAATTCCTGCTGATTAATTCCCTGCTCAGTGTGCAGCGGGATCAGCCCTCAGTAATGGAGAAAGTGAGGACTGCAGATGCTGGAGATCAGAGTCGAAAAGTGTGGTGCTGGTAAAACACAACGAGTCAAGATGTAGCCAAGGAGCAGGAGAGTGAAAGCTTTGGGCATAAGCCCTTCATCAGGATGGCATTGGTATGTTCAATTTTTTTCCATTCCATGATTCATAGAATATTTGGAATTTAACTTGCTCAGGAGGGGAGCACTGTATATAGCCCTGAAATGGAAAGCAGTCAATCAGTTGGTTGGACAGGGAGCAGATAAAGTGAGGTGAAGTACAGAATGAGTGAAGTCCAAACAGAAGGATAGATAAGTCCCCTGGGCCATACAGGAAGCAATAGAGGTTGTCAGTGGAACTGAGGGAAGAGATTGCTGCGCCTTTGGCGATGATCTTTGTGTCCGCACTGTCTAGTGAAATACTGCCTGATGATTGGAGGGTGACAAAAGTTATTCTCTTATTCAGGAAAGGCAATAGGAATAATCCTGTGAAATACAGGCCAGTCAGTCTAACTTCTGTATTGGGCAAAGTATTGGAAAGGATTCTGAGAGACAGAATTTATGATTACTTGGAAAATCATAGTTTGATTAGAGATAGTCAGCATGGCTTTTTGAGGGACAAGTCATGCCTCACACAACTTATTGAATTCTTTCAGGATGGGATCAAGCACATTGAAGGTAGAGCAGTGGATGTGATGGAAATGAATTTTAGCCATATGGTTGATAAGTTACCATAAGGTCGGCTCATTCTGAAAGTAAGGAGGCATGGGATGCAGGGAAACCAGGAAATCTGTCTGTATGGATACAAAATTGTCTGGCCTGTCGAAGACTGATGGTGGTAGAACATGGACAGTATTCAGCCTGGAGCTTGGTGACCAGTGGCGTTCTTCAGGAATCAGTTATGGGACTGCTGTTGTTTGTGATTTTTACAAATGACTTGGATGATAAAGTGAATTGTAATTTAGTAAGTTTTATGATGTAACAAAGATGTTGGAGTTATGGATCGGGCGGAGGGCTGTTGTAGGTTGCAATTGGACATTGACAGGATGCAGAACTGGGCTGGTAAATGACAGATGGAGTTCACCCCTAATAAGTGTGAAGTGATTCATTTTGGAAGGTTGAATGTGAATGCAGAATACAGGGTTAAAGGCAGGATTATTGGCAGTGTGGAGGACCATAGGGATCGTGTGTTCCATATCATAGGACGATCAAAGGTGTGACCAAGTTGATAAGATTATTAAGATGTAATATGTTTTCATTAGTCTGGGATTACGTTTAAGAGCCACAAGGTTATGTTGCAGCGCCAAAAGGCTCTGGTGAGACTACACTTAGAATATTGTGTTCAGTTCTACTTGCCTCATTACTGGAAAGACATTGAGGCTTCGGAGAGGGTGCTGGGGAGATTTACCGGGATGCTGCCTGGACTGGAGGGCATATCTTACATAGAAAAGTTGAGGGAGCTAGAGCTTTTCACCTTGGAGCAATGAAGGATGGGAGGTGACTTGATAGAGGTGTATAAGATGATGAGAGGCATAGGTAGAATGGGTAGCCAGAGTCGTTCTCACAGAGTGGCTATCGCGAGCGGGCATAATTTTAAGGTGATTACAAGAAGATTTCAGGAGATGTCAGAGGTAGGATCTTTACACAGAGAGTGGTGGGTGCTTGGAATGCACTGCCAGCAGCGTTGGTAGAGTCAGCTGCATTAGGGATATATAAGTGACTATTGGATAGGCACATGAAGGATATGTCAGTTAGTCTGACCTTCGAGTAGGATAAAGGTTCGGCAGGATGTCAAGGGTCTAAGGGTCTATATTGTGGTGTACTGTTCTGTGTTTTATGTTTCACGCAGCCTGTCGTCTCTTATCAATTGTTGAATGTGTGCGGGAGAGATGTGTATGAAATTAGGAAGTTGGGGAGGGGCGTTAGCCCAAAACATCCAGTTATGTTGTTCATTGTTACATTCACCTGAATGCCATTAGAGTATGTTTGGTGTTCTACATCACGCACGTTCCGCCAATTTCACTTATTAACGCGATTCTTGACTTGTCATTTGCTGCTGCTTTCTTCAGATACAATCAGTTGGGTGACCCATGTATTAATCAGATGTTTGCTATGTTTCGTGAATTAGGCAAAAATAAGATGCCAACTATGATTATTCGACTGAACTATAATCTCTGAAAAGCATTATGTTGATTCTATATTTATGGAACAAAAACATAAACTCCTGTCAAGATTTTCTAACACAGAAATAAAGAATGTACATTTGATTTTCTATCGAACAAACAACATGGATGTAACTCTTTTGGCGATCAGAATTACACATACAATGTCAGGATTCAAAACAATGCATTGTCACTCCAACATTTTGAAAGTGGTTGGCTTCTGAATGATTGCATGTTCAGGGTGAGCAAACGATCGAACAATCAAATAGAATTAGCGTTCTTATATATGTATATATAAACAATCAGTTTAATTTCTCACCGACATGTACAAGCTTCAGTTATTTGCCAGCGAATTAGAAACAGCTATACTTCAACGTGGACTGCGAATATTCAACTAAAAAAATGATTTGTGCTCTCAAATTTTAGAATATTGCTATCAAATTTTAGTGAACAATAATTTGAAATTTTTTAATTTTTAGAAAGAATCTTGTTTAATATGAAATGTGGACAGTGAACAAAAACGATGCACATATTATGAACATATTATCGTGTGAGTGAAAAGTCAGACCTTTTCAAAGAGATTTGAGCCAAAGCAATGACAGATTTGTTTGAGTAATTGGAATACAAGCAATTAGTTCACATATTTGTTTGTTATGCTCAAGTAAGAATAAGCCTTGCAAGAACTGTTACAAGCACTACATCGGAAAAAGAGTCAGAAAACTAGCCACCTGGATACATGAACAACTGGCCAGAAAAAAAGACATGACCCACTATCACTAGTATCCTTACATACAGATGAGGAAGTACACGATTTAGACTGTGTCTGAATATCCATCTCGGACAAGCCAAACAGAGACACGCACGATAATTACTGGAAAAATAGCATTCCAACCTGAACTCTATCAACAAACACATCGATTTTGATCCCATCGAACACTCTCTGACAAAAAGAACTGGACATAAGATCACGAATACTGGAAATTACATCACTGACTCAAGGAAACCTAAACACATAAATAGCAAGTGGGACATAACACCAGCACTTCACCAGACGCTCACTGATAATGTTCCCTAGTACAGTGATGAACCATCTGAAAATGAACTCTCCAACTCAGCGAGCAAACTGACATCCAGAAGAAGCACAATTTCTCTCATCTTCCCTTAAACTAAATACTTCATTCCACTTATAATTCCGGTTATTTTAAGGTTATTTGTATTCTTCTGCAAAGTAATATAGTTTCTTTCTGCGTGTGTTTGAATGTGTGTGTGTGTATGTGTGTGTGAGAGAGAGAGAGAATAATCCTCTGTAATCTCTGGATTACTCCCCGTGCCATGTGGAAAAGAGGGAAGGATGAGGAAGACAGTAGAGCTTAACATGTTGTTAAAAATCTAGTTCAGGGATGAGAGTTCCAGATTGTTGTATCATTGGGATCTCTTCCAGGACAGGTAGGGACCTGTACAAAAAAGACAGATTGTATCTTAACTGGACGAGCACCAACATCCTTCTGGGGAGGTTTGCTAGTGCAAGTCAGATGGATTTGAATAAACCAGTAGAGTGAGAACCAAAGCAGAAGATCAGGAACTGAGCAGAAGGTAGAGGTGAATAGGACATCAGGCACGGCCAGTCTAATGACTATGACGAGAGATGGAATCAAAATAGTGAGTTGGGAGTTGGTCTAAATTATAGAGATGAGGTGCAGGTTTTTCAGAGATTAACAAGTAAGGATAGAGAGTGTGGGGGATGTGAGGGAGTGAGGTGTGTGAGATCAGGGAGACAGTGCACAAGAAAATGTTAAAGGGGAAAGATTTTGGGGTGGGGAATTCCGTGATAAACAACTAGTAGAAAAACACTGGAAAACTTGCTGCTTGTCAAAGTGAATACCTGGGAAAGAATTTATTATGCTTCAGATAAATAACACCCTTATTGCTAGAGGTCTGTATTATAATGGAGGAAAAGCTGTCTTCATATTATGGCTGTAGCTTTAATAATTTTTGCAAACAACTAGAATAGTGTCAGTGTTGTTGTTGGACAATGCGTCCACTGAGCATATGAATTACACTGGATGGTCCCAGAGATGGCTGGGCTGCCTTTGATGGAGTGAGTGCTGAAGTTGCATGAGATGATGCTGGTTTGTAATATAGCCACTTACTGAGTACAGTCAAAGGAACAAAGCAGCAACTGCCATTGTTTATTGTTTCAGGATACACCAGAATATTCATGGCTGCCACTGCAAAGAATCATGCAATGAAAAACAGGCCTCTCACGTCTGTGCCAACAAGTGCATATCCAAAGACATTTTAAACGTTTGTGAGGTTACTTGCCTCAACCACTCATCGAGACAAAGCATTCCAGATTCATACCATCCTCTCAGTTCGAAACACATTCCACAAATCCTCTCTCAATCCCCTGACATTCACTTTAAAAGTGTGTCTCTTTGTTTTTGATCATTTGAAGAAGGAACACAGCTGCTGTCTGTTCATCCCCTCAATACCCCATTTGCTCTTGTAAACCTGTACCATATTCCCTCCTCAACTTTCCCTGCTGCAAAGAAAAAAGGAGCAAATTTAGTCCTCCTCTTTCATACTCACTATTGAGTACTCACTTGTCTTGTTACTTCTGACTTGCATCTTCCCAAATTATCGGTGTTAAATTTCATCAGACCATTGACTATCTGAATAATCTGTTTCTATCCTTCTGAAGCCTAACACTTTCCTCCTGACTGTGATCCACCCCGCCCATCTTTGTGTCATTCACAACATTGGTCATCATTCCACTGCGCCCCACCTTCCACATTCTCACAATCGTCATTTCTGAATATCACAAACAAACCAAGTTTTCCTTCCTGTTCTCCAGATGTTATTCAGAGGATGAGTTGACATTTACAGTCTCTTGCTTTTCCTATTTTGGTGAATTTATGAGTGATGTAGTTAACACATTTTATAAGTGAGCCACAAATAGCATTTTCGACACAGAGTTGAATTCATCTTTTACACTCTGCCCCTCTGCATGTTTTATTTATAAATATTTTAAATGATTTAGGATAAACAAGGGTTTGGAACATTAGCATTTTGTATGGCACTGTTCTTTGTAACATTCCCTGCAATAGCCAGAGCTGAAGAAATTTTTCATCTGCAGGATGGACATGGACTCATTCAGTGTTTTTTAAAATCAGTGAGTGTGATGGGGATAAATATTCAAATAAATTCTATATTATGGGCAAACTGCAGAAGATCAAATCATATTCTCATATCCACCTTGAATTGGAAGCAAATACATACTGTAAAAAAATCAAAAATGTTGAAACACCACGTAGGGGAGAAAGAAACATGTCGTCTGCACTTTATGGCGATATAGAAATATATAGCACATGTACGACTTGAACAAGAATCAAGTTATAGAAGCGACAGTACAAGAAATCCTTTCTACATTTTTAATGGAATCCAGATCCCGATTTTCTTGTACAGTGACTTTTTTTCATCCAATTTCACTTCCTCATAAACTAGCTTTTCCCTGTCACTAAAACTTCATCTGCCATTCTTCCTGTTCCGTCCTACTCTTTTCTTACACTCTTACTCCCCTTGCACTACCCCTTGTACTGCTACATACTCTTCCACTGATGATCCATTACTCAAACCCTATTGTTAGCTCCTAACAGTCTCCATTAAGATCTATCCAGTCTCTTCTGCATATAAACCAACATTTTCCGTGTTACTATCAGTTTTGCGAAAGGGGAACTGGACCTGAAACGTTAACTCTGATTTCTTTGCACAGATGCTGCTAGACCTGCTGAGCATTTACAACAATTTCTGTTTTGTTTCCACATTTTCATCGCAAGTTCTCACAATGCAATACGTCATTGATATTTAGAGCCCTGTCAAACAGAGGAACTTTGTAATTTCTTATTTAATAACCATAACAAATTACTCGAGATTCAACTGAGGTAGCAGCTTTAACGCTACCATTCAGATCAGACACTTTGTCACAGTTCAGAAAGAAGAAAGAAATCAAAAGAGCTGGACCGAAACTCAGTAGATCTGGCAACATCTGAGCAGAGATGCAAAAACTTAACCTTTGATTCTAATAGGACTTTTCCGAACAGTGTCACATCATATGACGTATGTTAATTATGTTGCTTTCTGCAGACACTTCCTCACCTTTTTCGTTTCTCCCGCATTTTCTGTTTGTATTTCATGTTTGCATTATCACTATATTTCATATTGCTTGACAGGTCAACATGTTGACCTTGGTAATATTTGGACAATGTGGTCCTTTCTTGTTTCTGTGACACCTGAATTACAGCCGAAATCTGTTTCTTCTTTAAGATAGAAAGTTAAAAAAAATCTAGACATCTTCTAAATCTCAGGAAATCTATTTTGATTGAAAATACAATCTAGAGGCAGTTGAACTTCATGAAATAATAGGGATAGATTATTGATGATGGAACACTCTGTGTCCTTCATTGAACAAGCTTGTCTCCCCAATCTCCAAAAGCTTTCAATGCATAACATAGAATTATTACAGCAAAGATGGTGAAAACTCAACCCATTGTCTCTTCCAGTTTGGAATGAGCGATATTTCTACTTTTATTTTCCTGTATTGACCCCATATCCTTGTACATTTTGTTAATAGCATCTGCTTTTATTTATAAGCATCCTGCCAGATTTGAACAATATGATCAATCTCAAACAAAAACAGACGTTGGTGGGAAAGCTCACAGGTCTGGCTGTATCTGTGAAGAGACATCAAAGTTAATGCTTCAGGTGCGGTGACCCTATTCAATGGTGTGTATATAAAATATAGTTCACTTTATCACATTTAAAATTATCCTGTTCAGTTCACATTGTCATTGAGCATTACATATCCCAAACGTTGGCTCGTTCCTTGTTGTGAACTATATTTAATTCTATCTGACGTTAAGAGTGATGATGACTGGGGAATATCATTGTACTCCCCATGCAGTCTCCACAGCCACTATCCCCATTCCGCCCGATCCACTCGGTAAATCTGACTCATTAATTCACAAGTCATAATGAATAAGTTCACTTTTGGTTTTGGACTGAGGGGACAAAAGTGTAAACATTACTGTTTTACAGCAAATAAAACTGCGTTAAGATGTTTGTCAATTTGCATAAATTAATTACTGATACATATTACATATGGAAGGTCCAACATTTCTTTATTAGAGCAGTGAGAGGACCATTCAGAGAAGTCCACACTTCCTGTCTATGTTCAGGGCAATTGTGCCCAGTGGCGTTTGTTCCCGTGGAGGAGAGATCAGCACAGTAACAACATCCTGATTGTGTTCCTTTTTTTGTGGAGGGGCGGAGATTCGGGATAAGATGGTGACAGCATTGCAAACGTACAACAGGGCAGAGTCATCGAGGCTGCGATAAGAAAACATCCATCATTCTCCCTCACAATTGACTTCACTAGAGCAATTAGTGATGGGAGATGTGACCAATAGCCAGCGATGTGAGCATCCAGTCCAGTCCAGATATATTGTGAACTGAATGTGCTGTATTGAAAGCTAGAGCTGTTTGCTCAGTGACTGTGATTGATATCAGTCTCCATGCATTGTAACTGTGTCCTATTGGTGAGGGGCTTCACTCAGTGAGCTATCCCAGTGCAGGAGCAGATGCATCAGCTCCAACAGTAACAGAGATCAGCAGCTGCACAGACGTGGAAAAGACAGATATGAATCTGAGAACAATGGACTGGATAATTACTCAAATGGAGAGGTAACTTTCCTTGGGTCTTTTCAACATTTTCCTCTGTTGGAAATTTCTACCATATCGGATATTTGTGGTGCTGATTATTATTTTGGGCTGGGTGGAGGGTATGTGTTACTAACCAATGGTGGAGGTGTGACTCTCCGAAAGCGAGTGTGCTTCCAATTAAACCTGTTGGACTATAACCTGCTGCTGTGTGATTTTTAAATTTGTACACCCCGATCCAACACCGGCATCTCTAAATCATTACCTATTCTCGCTATTGTTGGTGTTCTCTACTTCTGTCCATTCATTAATCCCATAAACAATTTTGAATTCATTGCAATTTCTGTTATCTATAGTTGCCAATGAAAGAATCTTTTATCTTCAATTTCAATTGTAGTCTCCATTCATCTGAATTGCAGACCACTCCCTTACAAACATCTAAGAACAAATCTGTGCACAACGTCGATACCGCTTTTTGCCCTGAACTGATTTATATCTCTTGTTCTCTCTGTCACCAACCCTGTCCACTTCCAGCTCACAATATCTCCATTCTCCATCTCTGCGTCAGTGCTGTGGCTGAACAAACCATTGTCTGCACGTTGGTAAAATTCAGACCTTATATTTCAAACTCTCTTCTGGCCACATTTCCAGTTACATGTATTTCAATCACAAAATTGTTCATGTCTCGGACATTACTTCTTGATTAGGACAATGTATCAGAGTAGGAATGTCGCTGGATGTAATTCAGGAGCAAAGCTTATTAAACAAAAGACATGGTTTCAAGTGATTTGTTTCAAGTCCAACTACAGCTGATGGTGTAACTTAAGTAAAAATGATAAGAATTGGAATAAAAGTGAATTTCACGAAAAACAACCATAAAACCCACATTTTGTCTGAAAACCTTCCTGTTTCAATGATGATCTTCGGTAAAGAAGTCCAATACTACTACCCGGTCTGGGTTATGTGTGACTTCAGACCAATATCATTGAGCTTAACTTTATATTGGCTTGTGGAATGACGTTAGAGTCAGGGCAATTAGTGATGATTAGCAAATGCTGCCGTTGGCAGAGATGCCGACTTCCCATGGGATAACAAATTTGAAGGATAAACCAAATAAAGATAGATGCTGGAGATCTGAAATTGCATAAAAAATGCAAAGAAAAGATCAGAAAGTGCTGGGGAGTTTTTCTGAACTGAAAGCAGCTGGAAAATAGTGGGAATAATGCTGGTAACAGGGAAGTCTGCTTTGAAGGGCAGGAGGAGTGAGTTGAATCGATAGAGAAAGAGAGAGACAGAAGACAAAGCGCAAACAAAGGGAATGATGATCAGCTGGGGTGGAAATAAAATGTGAGATCCACCTCATTTCTTTTAACTTTTCCCATCTTCCTGAATATCATGCCCATGTCGGTACATGTATACCCAGCTTTTCAAAAATTCGCTTTTTGCCACTTCCCTTTCCGAAAATCCTCCATTAGGTCCTGTTTTCACTAACCATAACAAATCCGAAGAGGATTTTCACTTTTAACAAGGAAGGTAAATTTTTCGCGCATAAATTAATGCTTCTTCGCTTTATGCTGAATCAGTTTATGAAAGGCTTTGTAGGAACGCTCTACTTTCAGATACCGAGGGAAAATCTCTATCTATCTAAGATCATGTTTAAAGCGATTTGATCCCAACTGTGTTCCCTGAGTGTCGTCGTGTTCTTATATTTATTAATGGGATATAGGAATCGCTGGCTGTGCCAGCATTAGTTCACTTTGTTGATTGCCCTTGAGAAGACCTTGAGCCTCAGTGGCACTTAGACAGGGGGAGTGATGCACACAAGGTGGCAGCTGCACAGGAGGTGTGCAAAGCAAGATCGTCTTTCACAAGATTAATGTTATTTGAAAAGTTAGAGACTTCAATTCGTCAGTCTAATTACAGTAGGGAAGAAGGTGTTCCTGAGCATGTAGGCCCATGTTTCCATGCCTCTGTATCTCCTCCCTTTTGGAAGAGGTTGTAGGAGATAATTACAGGTTTTGGAGAGATATTTGATGTTGCCAGCCTTTCGCTGACAACGAGAAGTATAAATGGTTGGAAGGTTGTCTTCCATGATAGTCTGGTCTGTGCACACAACCGTCTGTAATTTCTTATGGTCCTGGGAAGAGCAGTTACTGTCACACTATTATGCACATGAACAGAATGCTTTCAGTTGTCAGAATGCAGAGCACTGGGAGAAGACAGTTCCAAAATATTTAGATGCAACCAATGGTTGTTAAATGGATATCAATGTTCTGCTTGCTGTTTTGACAACAATTGAATTTTAACCAATAAATTTAAATTATGTCCAAGATACCAAAACACAATTGAGTTTATTGAATTGCAAACATCTAACCAAAGAGTCTTCACATGCTTCAAAATTTTAGAGAAGCCATCACCATCACAACGAGGGAAAAAGAGACAGACACGTATAAGGAGAGAGAGAACACAGCGAGGGAAACAGAAGGACAGAGAGTTAAACTGAGAAAGGAAACAAAACAAGAATCAAACAGTCATATGGACAGGGAGAAGGGGAGATAGTAAGTTCAGGGAAAGAAACAGAAGACAGAGAAAAAGAAAACACAGGGAAACAGACAGTGTGAGAGAAACAGTGAGAGACAAAGCACACAGGGAGCTGGGGATGGGCTCACAATGAGCAAGGGATGGGGAATGGGAGAAGCTGGGGGTGAGGACTGGAGAGACCTTGGAGCGAGCACTGGAGGGAGCTGGGGGAAGGGAGGTGAGAATTTACATTGGCATGTACCAACTTGTACAGGCAACTCATATTAAGCAAGGATGTACAGAACAATGGTTGTAAAACATGTCTGAGAGGCATGCAGGTTACGCTGCACAGGGCGTGCTCGAGGCGAGATTAACACGAACAAGATTAGCGTTATCTGAGATTAGAGAGTACATTCATCAGTCTCATAACAGCCGGGAATAAGCTGTTGCTGAACCAGCTGCTCTGTGTTTTCAAGCTTCTGTATCTGTTAGCCTAATCGAAGAGGTCAGGCTAACAGATACAGGTATCTGTTAGGAATAACATATCTATAGGTATGTTAGGAATAAAAGAATGACTAGGGTAGGAATAGGTCCAATCAAGGATAGTAATGGGAAGTTGCGTGTGGAGGCTGAAGAGATTGGGGAGGCACTGAATGAATACTTTTCGTCAGTATTCACTCAGGAACAGGACATTGTTGTCGATATGAATACTGAGGCACGAATAAGTAGAATGGATGGCTTTGAGATATGTAGAGAAGAGGTGTTGGAAATTCTGGCAAGGGTGAAAATAGATAAGTCCCCTGGGCCTGATGGCATTTATCCTAGGATTCTCTGGGAAGCAAGGGAGGAGATTGCAGAGCCATTGGCCTTGATTTTTGTGTCCTCTTTGTCGACAGGAGTAGTGCCAGAGGACTGGAGGCTAGCAAACGTGGTTCCCTTGTTCAAGAAGGGGAGTAGGGATAATCCTAGAAACTATAGGCCAGTGAGTCTCACTTCTGTTGTGGGCAAAGTCTTAGAGAGAATTGTAAGGGATAGGATTTATGCACATCTGGATAAGAATGATGTGATCAAGGATAGTCAGCATGGTTTTGTGAAGGGCAGGTCGTGCCTCACAAACCTTATTGAATTCTTTGAGAAGGTGACTAAGGAGGTAGATGAGGGGAAAGTGGTAGATGTGGTATATATGGATTTTAGTAAGGCGTTTGATAAGGTCCCCTATGGTAGGCTACTGCAGAAAATACAGAGATATGGCATTGAGGGTGAGTTGGAGGTTTGGATTAGGAATTGGCTGGCTGGAAGAAGACAGAGGGTAGTAGTTGATGGCAAAGGTTCATCTTGGAGTGCCGTCACTAGCGGTGTTCCGCAAGGATCTGTTTTGGGACCATTGCTGTTTGTCATTTTTATAAATGACCTGGAGGAAGGGTTAGAAGGTTGGGTGAGCAAGTTTGCGGATGATACGAAAGTCGGAGGAGTTGTAGACAGTGAGGAAGGATATGGCAGGTTACAGCGGGATATAGAGAAGCTGCAGAGCTGGGCAGAAAGGTGGCAAATGGAGTTCAATGTAGCTAAGTGTGAGGTGATTCACTTTGGTAAGAGTAACAAAAAGATGGGGTACTGGGCTAATGGTCGGATACTTGGTAGTGTGGAAGAGCAGAGGGATCTTGGTGTCCATGTACACAGATCTCTGAAAGTTGCCACCCAGGTAAATAGTGCAGTGAAGAAGGCATACGGCGTACTGGCTTTTATTGGTAGAGGAATTGAGTTCCGGAGTCCTGAGGTCATGCTGCAGTTGTATAAGACTCTGGTGCGGCCGCATCTGGAATATTGTGTGCAGTTTTGGTCGCCATACTATAGGAAGGATGTGGAGGCACTGGAACGGGTGCAGAGGAAGTTTACCAGGATGTTGCCTGGTATGGTTGAAAGATCCTATGAGGAAAGGCTGAGGCACTTGGGGTTGTTTTCATTGGAGAAAAGAAGGTTTAG
Source organism: Chiloscyllium punctatum (assembly GCF_047496795.1). Taxonomy (NCBI): domain Eukaryota; kingdom Metazoa; phylum Chordata; class Chondrichthyes; order Orectolobiformes; family Hemiscylliidae; genus Chiloscyllium; species Chiloscyllium punctatum. The sequence continues at coordinate 79,487,800 of NC_092754.1, read as the reverse complement.
GGGTGACTTGATAGAGGTGTGCAAGATGATTAGGGGGTTAGATAGGGTTGACAGTGAGAACCTTTTTCCACGTATGGAGTCAGCTCTTACAAGGGGGCATAGCTTTAAATTAAGGGGGGGGGGTAGATATAGGACTGATGTTAGGGGTAGGTTCTTCACTCAGCGAGTCGTAAGTTCATGGAATGCCCTGCCAGTAGCAGTGGTGGACTCTCCCTCTTTATGGGTATTTAAGCGGGCATTGGATAGGTATATGGAGGATAGTGGGTTAGTGTAGGTTAGGTGGGCTTTGATCGGCGCAACATCGAGGGCCGAAGGGCCTGTACTGCGCTGTATTCTTCTATGTTCTATGTTCTATGTTCTAAGAGGTGTGGGAGACCATTACTGGGGTGTGATGGTTCTTTGATAATGTTAGAACAAAACATTCCAGCACAGAAACAGGCCATTCTGTGGTCCAAGCCTGTGCCGATCTCCAGCCCTCCGGGACCTCAGCCGTGTTCAAGGATGCTACAAAGATATCTATTAATGCCCCAGCTCTTTCCTCTCTCCCTTCCCTCAGTAATCTGGTGTAGATGTTGGCTGCCTTTCTGCGGCAACGAGCCATGTAAATGGAATCAATGGTTGGGATGTTAGAGTCCGTGTTGGTCAGAGCTGTATACCCAACCTTCTGTAGTGTCTCACGGTCCTGAGTCGAGCAGTTGCCGTACCTGGCTGTTATGCACCTGGACAGTACGCCCTCACTGGTGCATCTGTAGAAGTAGCGCATGCTGAATTTCCTGAACCAACTGAGGAAGGAGAGGCATTGTTGAACCTTCCCGACTGTCGGACCTATGTGAGAAGTTCAGGACAGGTTGTCAGTTATCATCAGTCCGAGGGACTTGATGCTCTGCACTCCCTCAAACGGTTGATGTAGATGGAGTGTGTTCCCTTTCTTTCTTCCTAGAGTCAATGATCACTCCTTTACGTTTACAGGATTAGAGAGAGGTCATTATCAATATACCATGCTACCAAGCCCTATATCTCCTTTCTACATTCTGACGCGTTGTTGTTTGATATCCGTACTGCTATAGTGATGTCATCAGCGAACTTGTAGCTGGCGTTGTTTGGAATTTGGAAATTCAGCCGTGGGTGTACAGGGAGGACATTAGTGGGCTGAGGACACAACCTTGGGAGTACAGGGAAAACTGTAGGGAGCTGCAGAAACAACCGTGTGTGTGCATGGAGGACAGTGGGGGCTGAGGACACAACTGTGGGTGTTCAGGGAGTTCAGTAGTTGGCCTGGGCACAGCCTTGAGTGTATAGGGAGTACACTAAGGGGCTGAGGGCACAGCCGTGGGTGTACAGGGAGGACATTAGGGGGCTGAGGAAACAACCGTGGGTGTACAGGGAATACAGTAGGGGGCTGAGGACACAGCTGTGGGTGTACAGGGAGGGAGTACGTTAAGTGGCTGAGGGCACTGCCATGGGTGTATAGGTAGTACAGTCGGGAGCTGAGGGTACTGCCGTGGGTTTACTGGGAGTATTGTCGAGTGTTGCGAACATATCCTTCAGCAGCTTTAGTGTTGAATGTTATTGTGGAGGAAGTGATTTTACCGATCTTCATGATTGTGGTCTGTGGGTCAGAAACCTGAGGATCCAGTTGCAGAGAGTCGAACCGAGACCAAAGTCGCGGAGTTTTGTGATTAGTCTGTCAGGGAAAATGATTTTGAAGGTGGAGCTTTTGTCAATGAGCAGGAGCCTGGTGTAGGTGTCCTTGATGTCCAAATATTCCAGGGATGCGTGCAGGGCTCGGGTGTAGTATCCGTTGAGAACCCGTTATATCAGTCGGGCAGCAGGTCAGGCTGGGAGACTGGAGTGGGTGTAGGCAAGGACCAGCCTCTCAAAGCACTTTATGATTATTGAGGTGGGAGCCACAGGGTGGCAGTCTATAAGGGCACGGTCCATGTGTTTTCTCACTTACCAGGATAATGTTGACCTTCTTGAATCAGGTTGGGAAATCGGCTTCAGAAGGAAGAGTTTTACTAGGTTTGCAGATGATACAATGATGATTGGATGGGCAGGTGATATTGTGGAAGTGGGGAGGCTGCAGAAAGGCTTGGACAGGTTAGGACACTGGGAAAACACATGGCTGATGGAACACAACATGGGAACGTATGAGATTATGCACTTCAGTAGGCGGAATACAGGCAGACACTATGTTCTAAAAGGCTTCATGAAATCTGTCTCACAAACAAAGTTTGGAGTCCTCGTCCTCTCTTACGGTTAATGTGCAGGTTCAGTTGGCAGATCAGAAAACAAATATAATGTTAACATTCATTTCAAGAGAGTGAGAATACCAGAGCGGAGACATTCTGCTGAGAATGCAATGGGCTATGATCAGACGGCTTTTGGATTATTATGAGCTGTTCTGGGGAAGGATCTACGGGTGTTGGACATGATCTATCCTGGGAATGATGCCTTGTTATATGAGCGGCAGTTGAGGGCTCTGTGTCTGTACTCAATGGAAATTAGAAGAATGGGGGGGGGGGGCGCATCTGATTGAAATTGATCAATTACCGCAAAAATTGATACAGTTAGAGTACAGAAGATTTTTCCACTAATCTTAGAGACTATGACAAAATGGCACAGTTTCAGAGTGAAGAGATAGGCATAATGGCCCAACAAATTGATATATCTCATGCCCTTATGGTCATACAGTATATTATTCAATGCAGAATTGTAAGTCTCTGACGTGCTCTTGTAACCCTTGTATCTGTACGTTGATTTGACTTCTGGTCAGTGGTAACCCCTGTAAAATGGACGGTGGTAGGATACAGTGTTAACCAGTAGCGCAGTAATATGTTGAATATAAGCGGCTATCTGTGAGTCTCATCTACCGGGAGTACATTGTCTCTACGATTATTGTTATTTTCAGTCTGGCACTTTTGAAGGATCGATCCTGTTACGCTAATATTGTTGCATTTAACAGAACAGGTGCAATTTATCACAGCACTCAGCAACAATATGTCATTGAAGACTGAACACCTATCTAATAACAGAAAGGTCTAAAATGTTAGTATCAGAAACACTGCTTTCCTGTTCGTGTTCAAATCAGACAACCTGTCCCATCGAGGTGCCCCACTTGGAACTTTTTAAACTTATTTTTTGGTTATGAGAATCACTGGATGGGCCCATAATTTCTTGTCCGTCCCTAGTTGCCCCCTTGAGAAGGTGGTGCTGAGTTGCCTTCTTGTACCGCTGCAGTCCATCTGCTGTGCGTTGAACCACAATGCTATAAGGTATGGAATTCCAGCGTTTTGACCCAGCAACAGTGAAAAAAATGGTGATATATTTTCAACTCAGGATGTTGACTGGTTTGGAGCGGAGCTTGAAGGTGGTGGCGTTCACAAAAGCCTGCTGCATTATCATTCTACATGGAAGTGCTCGAAGGAGTGGAAGGTGCTTTCTGAGGATCTTTGCAGAATTTCTGCAGCGCATCTTGTCGATAGTATACACTGCTCCGACTGACCGTTGCTGGTGAGTGGAGTGAAAGCTTGTGGAAGTGGTGCCAAGCAATTGGACTGATTTGTCCTTGATGGTGTCAAGCTTCTTCAGTGTCGTTGTGGCTTCACTCATTCAGGCAATTGGGGAGTATTCCATCTCACTCCTGACTTGTGCCTTGCAAATGGTGAACATGCTTTGGGAAGACAGGAGGTGAGTTACTTGCGCAGTATTCCTAGCCTCTGATATGCTCTTATGTTTACGTGGCGATTCCAGCTAAGTTTCTGGTCAATGGTAACCCCAAGTGTATTGATGGGGGGGGGGGCGGGAGTTTAATGACAAATATGCTGCTGAATACCAAGTGGTTATATTGCTTCTTACCGGTGATGGTAATTGTCAGGCATCTGTGTGGTGCGAGTGTTGCTTGTCACTTGTCAGCCCAAGCCTGGATATTGTCCAAATCTTGTTGCATTTTGGCAAGGACTGCTTCCATACCTGAGCATTTGCGAATGGTGATGAACATTGTGCAGTCATTGTCGGATATTCCCACTTCTGAACTTATGATGGAGAGATGGCCATTCATGAAGAAGCAGAATATGTTTGGACCATCCGGAGGGCCACTGAAGATTTTAAATAATATGGTGAGGAAACGTCTGAAAATGAACATTCCAGTTCATGGAGCAAACCTTTATTCGCATTATCCTGAGGGACTACTGCAGAGATATTCTGAAACTGAGATGACTGACCTCCAACAACAATGACCTTTTTCTTATCTGTCAGGTATGACTCCAATAATGAAGTACTTGCTCGCAATATCCTTTTTGCTTGGGTTCCTTGATGCGAAATTTAAAAGTATGCAGCCTTGATTTCAAGTGATGGAATTCAGTTCATTTTTCTATGTTTGAACAAAAGCTGTGCTGAGGTCAGGAGCTGGGTGGCCCCGGTGGAACCCAAAATGGGCGTCACTGAGCAGGGTATTGCTGAGCAGGTGCTGCTAGATAGCACTGTTGATGAGTCCTTCCATCACTTTATTGATGATGGAGATTAGAATGATGAGGCGGTATTTCTGGGTTGAATTTGCCCTGTGTTTTATGTACAGAACATATTTGAGCAGTTTTTTTCCCCATTGTTGCACTCTCTTTTGCACTAGGGTTAATCCTCTGGCTTGATGGGATTTTTGAGTGGTTTATATGCTGGGCCATGACATTACAGATTTTGCTGGAGTATAGTTCTTCTGCTATTGATGATCACAGCATCTTATGGATGCTCAGTCTTGAGTTGCTAGATCTGTTGGAAGTCTGTGCCATTTAGCATGGGAATAGTGCCACACAACACAATAGAGTTTATTCTCAATGTGACCGTGAGACTTTGCCTGCTCAACAACAGTGCGGTGGTCTGTTTTACCGATGCTGTCATGGACAGATGCACCTGCAGTTGGTAGGTCAGGTATGTTTTTTCCCTCTCGTTCATTCCCTCACGAACTTCTGCAGGCCCAATCTAGAAGCTATGTCCTGTAATACCCGACCAGCGTGATCAGTAGTACTGCTGCCAAACCATTCTTGGTGGTTGACTTTGAAATTCCTCAGCCAGAATACACTTTGTGCCCCTTTTCACAGTGAGTGCTTTCTCCAAGTTTTGTTCAACGTGGAAGAGTACTGATTCAACTGAGGAATGACGTTACATGATAATCAGTAAGGCTGCTTTGCCCACGTTTAATTTAAAGTCATGGGGCTTCTTTGGGTCCGGAGTTAATTTTGGGGACTCGCAGAGCAACTACCTCCAGAATGTATCGCACTGAGCTGCTCTTTCTGATGGATCGGTCTTCACCTTGGGCCAGAACATATCCAGTGATGGTGATGGTGGTGTCTGGGGTATTTCTGAAAGGTATAATTTCGTGAGCATGACTATGTCAGGCTGTTGCTTGACTAATCTGTAAGCCGGTTATCGCAATATTGGCACTAAGCCCTCAGATGTAAGAACATAGAACATAGAACTGTACAACACAGAACTGGCCCTTCAGCCCACGATGTTGTGCCGATCATTGATCCTCATGTGAGGTAAACCTAATGTACGAACCCTCAAATGTCTGTGACCATATGCATGTCCAGCAGTCTCTTAAATGTCCCCAATGACCCTGCTTCCACAACTGCTGCTGGCAATGCATTCCATGCTCTCAAAACTCTCTGCGTAAAGAACCCGCCTCTGACATCCACTCTATAATTTCCGCCAAGCGGCTTTAAACTGTGACCCCTTGTCTTAGCCATTTCTGCCCTGGGAAAAAGTCTCTGGCTATTGACTCTATTTATGCCTCTCATTATCTTGTTCACATCAATTAGGCCCCCTCTCTTCCTTCTTTTTCTCGAAAGAAAAGTGTCCAAGCTCAGTCAACATCTCTTCATTAGATAAGCCCTCCATTCCAGGCAGCATCCTAGTAAACCTCCACTGAACCCTCTCCAAAGCATCCACATTTTTCCTATAATAGGGCGACCAGAACTGGACACAGTATTCCAAGTGTGGTCTAACCAAAGTTTTATAGAGCTGCAACAAGCTCTCACTGCTTTTAAACTCAACCCCCCTGTTAATGAAAGCCAAAACACCATATGCTTTCTTAACAACTCTGTCCACTTGGGCGGCAATTTTAAGGTATCTATGTACCTGCACACCAAGATCTCGCTGTTCATCCACACTACCAAGAATCCTGTCTTTAATCCTGTACTCAACTTTCATGTTCGACCTTCCAAAATGCATCACTTCGCATTTATCCAGGTTGAACTCCATCTGCCACCTCTCAGCCCATCTCTGCATCCTGTCAATGTCATGCTGCAGCCTACAACAGCCCTCTATACTGTCAACGACACCTCCAACCTTTGTGTCGTCTGCAAACTTGCTAAGCCATCCTTCAATCTCCTCATACAAGTTATTATTAAAAATTACAAATGGTAGAGTCCCAAGAACAGAGCCCTGTGGAACACCACTCAACACTGACTTCCAGGAAGAATACTTTATTTCCGCTACCACTCGCTGTCTTCTGTCGACCAGCTAATTCTGTATCCAGACAGCTAAATTCCCCTTTATCGCATTCCTCCTGACTTTCTGAACGAGCCTACCATGTGGAATCTTATCAAATGCCTTGCTGAAGTCCACATACAACAAATCCACCGCTCGAACCTCATCAACTTGTCTAGTAACATCCTCAAAGAACTCAATAAGAATTGTGAGGCATGACCTACCCCTAACAAAGCTGTGTTGACTGCATTTAATCAAGCCATGCTCTTCCAGATGGTCATAAATCCTATCCCGCAGAATCCTTTCTAACACCTTGCAGACGACAGATGTGAGACTTACTGGTCTGTAATTGCCGGGGATTTCCCTATTTCCTTTCTTGAAGAGAGGAATTACATTTGCCTCCCTCCAGTCCTCAGGTACGGATCCAGTGGAGAGCGAGGATGGAAAGATCTTTGCAAGCGGCGAAGCAATCACATTTCTCGCTTCCCAAAGCAGCCGGGGCCAAATCTTGTCTGGCCCTGGCGACTTGTCAATCTTAATGGTTGTCAAACTTTTCAGCACATCAGCTTCCTCAACCTCTATCCGTTCCAGCATGTTTACCTGCTCCTCAATGGTTTCATTCACTACAAGGTCCTTTTCTTTAGTTAAACAGAAGCAAACAACTCATTTATGGCTTCCCCTACCTCCTCAGACTCTATACACAAGTTCCCTATGATATCCCTGATCAGCCCTACTGTTTGTTTGATTATTCTCTAATTCCTCACATACGTCTAAAACGCTTTTAGATTCTCCCTAATCCTTCCTGCCAAGCCTTTTTCCTTCCCCCTCCTGGCTCTCCTCAGGCCATTTTTGAGCTCCTTCCTCGCCTGCCTGTAATCCTCTAGAGCTGAGCAAGACCCTTGCTTCCTCCACTTTACGTAAGCTGCCTTCTTTCTTTTGACGAGAAACTCCTCCGCTCTCATCATTCAAGGTTCCTTTATCTTACACTTTCTTGCCTGTCTCAGAGGAACACATTTATGCATCACTCGCAACAACTGTTCCTTAAACAGTCTCCACATGTCTATAGTGCCCTTTCCATGGAACAATTGCTCCCAGTCCAAGCTTCCCAACTCACGTCTGAAAGCATCATGTTAGTAAGGAGGACTTTGCAATTTCGACAGTGATGTTTCCAAATGACTTTTTCGGTGGTCAGATCGATACCTGTTGGTCCACCCGGTTTTATTTCTTTGAGATTTTGAATAGATTGATATAACTGAATGATACGCTGGACCATTTCAGAGGGCGAGTGAGAGTCATCACATTACTTTGTGTCTGGAGTGAGGATAAACGATTACTTTATTGGAGGATATTAGTGAACCAAATGGATTTTTTTTCTGACAATCGGCAATGATTTCATTCTCATCAGTGTATTCTTAATTCCAGCTTTTTAAAAATTATTGAACTGAAGTTCCACCATCTGCAGTGGCGGGATTCGAACCTGGGTCCAGAGAATAAGAGCTGAATTTCTGGATTGATAGTCTAGCGATTATACCATGAGGCCTATTTGAAACCAAATGTAGTACTCAGCTGCTATTTCTTGTGTTGCCCTGTTTTTCTTTCATTGCTTGTGTTTATCTGGATCCTCAACCTTCATTAAATCCTGATTGAAATCCACCGTCATGAATGTCTTCTGGACTGCTCGAATTTCATTCAGTCTATTTTGTTTGCAAGACATTTCAAGGCAGCTGCACATCAGAGAAGAAAAGGAAGAGATAATGGGTGATTGTGCACTGTACCTGTCACCGCACCAGCTTATCTGACCAGGCACCTAAAGTATTTATTGTGGATCAGAGAACTGCCGAATTATTATAACACCGATGGAGGTCTGTCAACCCATTGTGGGGTCACAAGCACTTCAACTGCACAATTGGAGATACAATATATGGAGATAGCTGGTGTGAGAGAGAAATCAACAGATGTGGTGATTCTGTTCGCCGAGCTGGGAATTTATGTTGCAGACGTTGCGTCCCCTGTCTAGGTGACATCCTCAGTGCGTGGGAGCGTCCTGTGAAGCGCTTCTGTGATGTTTCCTCAGGCATTTATAGTGATTTGTCTCTACCGCTTCCGGTTGTCAGTTCCAGCTGTCCGCTGCAGTGGCCGGTATATTGGATCAATGTGTGCTTATTGATTGAATCTGTGGATGAGTGACAAGCATCTAAGAATTCCCTGGCTGTTCTCACAAATCTTCTCACAAACTTTGAAGAAATAAACAGAGAAAAAGAAAGTGAAGTGAGATAAACTGAGAGAGGATAGAAAGGGGAGCGATTGACTGAGTGGGAGAGGAAGAGGTGTTAGTTGAGGGTGAAGTCAGATAAATCAGAAGACAGCATGAGTGTAGATAAATACGGACAGAAAGAAGTTGGAAGTTTTACTTAGAGATTCCTCTGAACTGCAAGCCCTTTGTCTGGGTGCCATACTCTGTGACCGCTGGCTGTCATCCCAGATCATTTCTTTCCAATAATATCACAGAGCTGGGTTACTGACATCTAAGCACAACCCAATAGATCAGTAGATTAGTTCCATGGCGAAGGTGGATTTTTTAAATAAACCATGCCATGAGCAGCAGGAAATGATAACCGCACCCAAAACTCCCACCCCATCTCCAGATACTGTGTGAGAGACTGGGCCAGAGAATCTAGTGAGGGGTATCACTGACAGAGGGGAAATCAGCAGCTCCGCTGTGGATCAAATAATGATTGATAAAGTTTACACACCAGTATCCTAGTTTTCTAATCCACGTTTCAGTTTATATATCTCAATATCAGGAGTGCATTTTAACAATCTTATCTCTTTGTACTTTGCATATTTTGGTCTGTATAGAAAATCATTTTGTCCCTGTATTTTGTATTGCATAAATACATTTCATTAATATTGTCTCTGCTAATTTCTCATTGTAGACGTATCCTTGACTCTGTTTTCATATGAGTTATAAAGAGTAACGTTCCAATAGTGAAAACTGGGGAACATCAATGTACCTCTTCCCATTTTGAACAGCCATGTCCCCCAGTCCACTCCATCTTCTGTCTTTTCCCCAATGTCAAAATTACAATGTAATTGAAGTCAGTAGATGATACTTCATCACAGTTCCTTAACATTGATAACGTCAACATCCACGCTTGCCCTCTCTGATACTTGAATAACAATCTGAATTTTATTTGTCACGTACAATTCTCTGTTAACATATGCATGCCGTTTGATTGTTATAAACATATTGCCATCAGATCATGGACAGATGTTCTCTCAATGTTTTAGTGATTTTGCGATGACTGATCAGTAATTATAGGATTTATTTCCCCATTTATGAGCAGAGAAACATGTTTATGTTCAGTTAAACCTCTGGAATTACCTCTATATCCAAGGCAGACTGAATGATTACACACAATCAATCTGCCACCTCCGACATTCCTTCCTTCAGTCACACTCACATATCACATCCTGAATGTATCAATGTTCAAAGTTATTTTGAATTTTAGTAAAACATTATCAAATTGAAAAGGGTTAGCTGGAGCTATTTGTTCAGCGATTGTGATTATATGAGTCTCCATGGATCCTATGGGTCCGCAGAGAGTTTCCCTCTTCTATCAATAAGGGAACGCGTTCCATGTGTTATCCCATATTCTGAGCGGGAGCATCACCCACACCAGTAACAGGGATCAGCAGCTTCAGAGAGAGAAGGAGGAGAGATCAAAATCTGGAAACATTAGACTGGATGTTTCAACAATGGATCAGAATCTGAGAACATTCGAATGGAAATTTCCAGCAATGGACAGGAGTTTATCCTGGGGTCTTTTCTGGCTTTTCCAGCCTTGGATATCATTAACATCGCGTGTTGAAGATGCACTGATGGTTATTCAAGCTGGTTACTATCCTATCCTTGCTATAGTTGGTGTTCCTGGTATGTCACTCAATCTGTCTAGTGAAACGGTCTGAACTGAATTGATGGTTATGATATGGAAATTTTGGAAAGGTGCAAGTCAATGTTTTCAGTTCCAATCAAAGAGTCCATTCTTTACAAATTATAACTAGCAAATGGTTATTTAAATATTATGCACCAATATGCGGGGATGAAACAGACTGTTCTCCATGATTCATTTTCTCCTGCACAAGTTTACATTTCCATATCCACCCACTCACCAATCCAGTTCAGTACCGCCACCATGACATCCCAGTCTCCTCCTCAGCCGAAGTACAACTCCTGAATAAACCATTGTTTGTGCCTTTGTTAATCTCCGTATGTAGCTGTTTCAAGTCCCTTCTTACCACGTGTCCATTGCAAAATAATTGCACTTGAGATGTTTACGTTGTTCCCTGCACAGAATTAGAAAGATGGAAAGACAGTGTATGGTGCTTACTTCACTGGCTCATAATCTAGAGCCACAAAATTATAATCTGTTGATATCGGCTTGCCTCATGCCCATTAGAGAAGGCAATGGGTCATTCTTCTCTGGTCAGGTCTCTGTGTGACTGCAAACCCACAGCACTGTGTTTTACTCTTTACTGTCCTGTGGAACAGCTGAACCAGCCACTGAGTTCAAGGCTGGCATAACATGCTGGCCTGACCAGGGCTGCACACATCCCGTGAGGGAAGACCAAAATGAAAGATAACTCCCTTCCTCTGCCTGTATCCCACATTCCTGCAGGTGAATTCCATTCAGGTAGGTGGCCATTCACTATTTTATATGTATTCTTTGTGATTGGGTCTCTCCCCAAGAGTGATGTCCATCTCTATAGGCATCTCTGGTGCTGGCTTTATTGATGTTGACCTACAGATGTAAGGATGTTTTAAATTCCAACTCAGTGACAGTGCATCGTAAATGAATGGCTTCCTGTGTCACATGAAGGAAATGGAGCCAGCTAAGTGAGGGACAGGAATTATTGTGTTCAACTCTGAGAGTGTTGTTGAGGCAGTGTTTGGGGTATTGTGGACAGATTTTATCTCCTTTATAAGGAGTGATCTCCTTATCACAGAAAGAATAAACAGGAGTTCCACCGGATTAATCCCTGGGATGATGGCACCATGAGGAGTGAGTGAAGGTTGATCTGTCACGCTGTGAGATAATAAGAGGTGATTGCAGTGAACCTTGAGAGGAATGGACAATCACTCCTTCTATTCTAAACAGACAATGGGAAGGTGATAAATTCCATCACTTTTGTTTCACTCAGGATGCATGAATCTGGATAGTTTAAGTGCCTCTGAGGACGTTACGCCTACCCACCACAACCCCCAATCCCCACAGTGATTGAGAGAGACAGAGAGGTTCATGTTTTGAATAAACTCTCCCCATATTTATACAGTACAGTTGGTGTGTGATCCTGCACTGAAAGTCATATTATCCACCACCCCGACAGCAGCCACAATACTGTCATTCTAAAACAGTTCACTATTCCCACCAGCTACTGACATTCATGAAGGACATTAATCCATATTCTCAGAGATGCAAGGTGCCTCCTTAAGATTTAGACCATAAGACTATAAGATATAGGAGCAGAAATTAGGCCAGTTTGCTGATCAAGTCTACACCACCATTCAATCATCACTGCTAAGTTTCTCAAGCCCATTCTCCGACGTTCTCCCCATAACTCTTGATGCCCTGGATAATGAAAAAACTATCACCACCTCAAATATACTCAATGACATGGCCCCACAGCCTTCTCTGGCAATAAATTGCAAAGAATCACCATTCCCTGGTTAAAGAAGTCTCCTTATCAACGTTCAAGAAGGTATTCGTTTTAAACTAAGGCTGTGTCCTTGGTTCCTCGTCTCTCCTACCAATGGAAACATCGTATGAACATCCACACTGTTCAGGTCATTCAGTATTCTGTATGTTTCAATTACATTTCCCCTCTTCCTTCTAAACTATATCAAGTATAGACTCAAACATTCCTCACACAATAAACTTTTCACTCCTACGACTGTTCCCCTGAAAATCTTCTGAACACGCTCCAGGGACAATACATCCTTCCTGAGATATGGGGCTCAACAGTGCGCGCAACACTCCAAATGTAGTCTGACCAAAGCTGTATACTGCCTGTTCTTATATTCAATTTCTCTCGTAATAAATGCCATCAATAATAACTGAAACTGCCCTCCTAACTACTACCTCAATCTACAAGCTAACCTTAAGAGAACCCTGCACCTTAACTCCCAAGTCCCTTTGCACTTCAGATTTCTGAATCTTCTCCCCATTGAGGAAATAGACCATTTCCAACGTCACACTTTCCGACATTGGAATGCATCTGCCAACCCCTTTACCTGGCCAACTCCTTCTTCAGCCCCTCCGCCTCCACTCTCCGACCTGACTCTCGACTTATCATTGTTTCGTCTGCAAACTTAGCCAGAGTGCCCTCAGTCCATCATCTAGACTGTTAACGAATAAGGTAAAAAGTTATGGTCCCAACACTGTGCCTTGCAGACCACCACTTGTCACCTGCTGCCATCCTGAGAAGGACCATTTTATCCCCACTCTCTGCTTTCTGTCGGACAGACAAGCTTCTGTTCATGCCTCTAACTTGCCTCTAACACCACGGAACCTTATCATACTCAATCATCTCCTTTGTGACACCTTGTCAAAGGCCTTCTTGACGTCCAGGTGGATAACATCCATTGGCTGTACTTTATCGAGCCTGTTCATTTCTTCTTCAAAGATTTCCAACAAATTTGATGGAAATCATGCTGACTTATCCTTGATGGAAATCATGCTGACTTATCCTTGATGGAATCATGCTGACTTTGCCCTATTTTACCAAACTCTTCCATGTATTCAGAAATCTCATTCTTCACAATGGATTCCAGGATCTTACCCATGTCAAAAGTTAAGCGTTTTATTTTCTCTTTTCTTCCTTACTCCCTGGGTAAAAACAGATGTCACGTTAGTGGGTTTCCAATGCTCTGGGATCGTTCCTTTCTCGAGTGATTCCTGAAAAATCGCCATCATCACGTCAACGAACTCTTCAGCTATCTCCCTTATAACACAGGGATTTAATCCCTCTGGTTCAGGTTATTTAACCAACTTTAAGCCATTCAGCTTTTTTCTAGCATGTTCTCAATGGTGGTGGCCACCATACTAAGCTCTAGCCCCTCACTCTCCTGAATGTTTGAGACATTATTCGTGTCTTCCACCATGAAACTGATGCAAAGTAATTATTCAATTCCTCGGCCATTTTCTTGGCCCCCACTACTATCTCTGAAGTGTCATTTTCGATCAATCCAATGCCCTCTTTTGCCTTTCTGTTATATTTTATATATCGAAAGAAACTCTTACAGACTTCTTTATCTTACTGACTAGCTTACCCCCATATTTAATAATCTCCCTCTATATTTTACTTTGTTTGCCCTCTGTTTTGTCTTTGGAAGTTTCCCAACTTTCTGGTTTCCCACTGCACTTTGCCACATTATATCCTTTCTCTTTTGCTTTTATGCTATACATGACTTCCTTCGTCAGACATACTTACCTCATTCTCCATGTACCATGCCACTTTTTACTCGGGGTATATCTCTGCTGCATCATGAATAACACCAAAAATCTCCTGCCATTGCTGCTTCACTGTCTTTCCTGCTGGGCCCTTCTATCAGTCAATTCTACCCAACTCCTCTCTCATGCCTCTATCATTGCCTTTATTCAGCTTTAATACCGTTACCTCTGATTCTAAATTCTCCATCTGAAATTGCAGAGTAAATTAAATCATATTATGATTCACTGCCTCCTATGATTTCCTTCACCTTAAGCTCCCTCATCTAGTCTGCCTGCACAAGCTGCTCCAAAAAGCTATCTCATAGACATTCTACAAATTCCTTTTCATCCAAACCACCATCAACCTGAATTCCCAGCCCACCTCCGTAATGAAAACCCACATGATTACTGTAACTTTGTATTTCCTACACATCTTTCTAGCTCCTGTGTATCTTGCACCCCAGCTCCTGACTACTGTTTGGTGGCCTGAACTGAACTCTAACTACTTTTTTTTAACCATTGTGATTTCTCAATTCTACCGACACAAACTCTATAACATTTGACCTTACTTCATTTCTTATTATTGATTTAATTTCATTTCTTAATAATAAGTCAAACCCATCCCCTCTGTCCAACTCCCTATCTTTTTGATAGGATGCATATCCTTGAATATTCAGCTCTCAGTCCTGATCCTCTTGCAGCGACGTCTCCCATGATGGCGACCTGCCAATTTGTGTATGAGTCACAAGTTTATTTACCTTATTCGTTATACTGCATGCTTTCCGATATAACAGTTCAGCCCTGTATTAGCCTTTCCTCTTCTCATTGTTATTTGTTTTTCCTGTGTGTTTGAAGTTTGATTACTAACACTTTCCATGCTCTCTGCGTCTCTGTCGGAGATTTGAATAACTTAGTGTCATAGAGTCATAGAGATTTACAGCATGGAAACAGACTCTTCGGTCCAGCCCGTCCATGCCGAACAGATATCTCAACCCAATCTAGTCCCACCTGCCAGCACCCGGCGCATATCCCTCCAAACCCTTCCTATTCATATACCCATCCATATGTCTCTTAAATGTTGCAATTGTACCAGCCTCCACCACTTCCTCTGGCAGCTCATTCCATACACGTACCACACTGTGTGAAAATGTTGCCCCTTAGGTCTCTTTTATTTCTTTCCCCTCTCACCCTAAAACTATGCCTTCTAGTTCTGGACTCCCCGACCCCAGGGAAAAGACTTTGTCTATTTGTCCTATCCATGCCCAACATAATTTTGTAAACCTCTATAAGGTCACCCCTCAGCCTCCGACGCTCCAGGGAAAGCAGCCCCAGCCTGTTCAGCCTCTCCCTGTAGCTCAAATCCTCCAACCCTGGCAACATCCTTGTAAATCTTTTCTGAACCTTTTCAAGTTTCACAACATCTTTCCGATAGGAAGGAGACCAGAATTGCATGCAATATTCCAACAGTGGCCTAACCAATGTCCTGTATAGCCGCAACATGACCTCCCAACACCTGTACTCAATGCTCTGACCAATAAAGGAAAACATACAAAACGCCTTCTTTTTGAGTTCTGCAGTCTTACCCCTCCTTTAATTCGGTTTTTCTAATTTTCCCTAAACTGACACCACCCCACCCCCATTTAACTTAAAGTCCAGTCTGCAGCCCTAGTTATGCGGTTTGCTCGGACTCTAGTCCCAACACGGTTAAGATGAAGACCGTCGGATCGGAACAGTGCCCTCCTTCCCCAGTACTGGTGTCAATGTGCCATGATACAAATTCATTTCTCTCACATCAAACTTTGAGCCACGCATTTTCCTGCGGACCCTGTGCTAATTAGCTCATGGCTCAGGCCGTAATCCAGAGATGATTTCCTTTTTGATTCAGTTTTCTAATTTAGCTCCGAGCTCTTCGTATCCCTTAGCAGAACCTCTGCCCTAGTTTTATCTCTTTCGTTAGTACCTACAAAGACCACGACCAATGGATCTTTACCCTCCCACTCCAAGTTCCTCTGCAGCCCAGATGAGGTATCCCTTACCCAAACACCAGTAGGTAATGCAACTTTCAGGACTCTCAATCCCGATCACAGAGAACAGTCACTATGCCGCTAACTATACTATCCCCAATTACAATTACATTTCTCTTCGCTTGCCCCACTTGAAAGCTTCCCTCAACTCGGTGTGTGGCCAATATGCTCTTCCTCCCTGCAGTCCCTATTTCTATCCACACAGGGAAGAAAACTCTTGAACCTGTTAGACACGGACAGGGGCTGAGGTTTCCTGCAACTCTACCTCCTGGATCCCTCTATCTGCCTCACTCACAGCCAAACCCTCCGTTTTCTAACCACTGGCTGAATTTGAGTCAGTTGATCTAAGGAGTGTAACTCTCCTGAATCACAGCATCGCGGGAACTCTCCCCCTCCCTGATGCCTCGCAATGTTTGAAGCTCAAACTCTAGCTCATCGACTCAGAGCCAGAGTTCTTCTAGCTTGCAACGTTTACGCCAGACATGGTCACTGGGATCCACAGTGGGGTCGACCACTCCGACATCATAGAGAAACAACACATCACCCGACCCTCCATCCTTATTTTAATTAACCAGTATTGAATTGTTCCTTTACAATTTTTAATTGTTTTTGTACATCTGCTTATGCAAGTTGTAACCAATAAATTAACATGATTCAATTTAACACAGATTCAAATTTAACCCACTCCCTATTAGCAAATCGGATCACATTCTCCCTTTTGTCAAACCTGCTCATTATCTTCTGAAAGAATTCTGACAGACTTGTCAGTGGGACCACTCCTTGATGAAGCCAGGCTGACTCAGCCCTATTTTACCATGCACCTCCAGGTACTCTGCAATCTCATTACTAGCAATGCACTCTAAATCCCGATTAACGACCGATGCCAGGCTAAACTGACCTATTATTTACTGTATTTTGCCTTTCTTCCTTCTTACACAGAGATTTTACATTATCCATTTTCCAGTTCTCTGGGACTCTGTCTGATGATAGTTATTCCTGAACAGTCATGACCAATGGTTTCACAATCTCCTGCGCTAATTCCTTCAAAACTTTGGTTGTTATCTGTCCAGTCTGTGTGATTTATCAATTTTCAAACATTGCAGCTTCCCAGTACCTTCTACTCAGCGCCGATCATTACATCCATCCCTCACCCTTGACTCGCTTGAAGTTCTGGAATGTTCGTAGTGTCCACCATTGTGAGGATTGATGGAAAGTACCTTTTCAGTTCATTCTCCAATTCTTTGTTCTCCATTTCTCTGCAGTCAGCTTCAATTTCTGGTTGCCCAATGTTCACTCTCCCCTTTTATATATCTTAACAAAACTCATGCAATCTCCTTTTCTTAAGCGAGCTAGTTTACATGTTTCTTGTTCACCGCTTTCTTGCTTCTTAAATTGTAATCTGCTGCTGTATAAAGGCTTCCCAATCTTAGACAGGCTGAGTGAGAGCATTCCAGTTAACTGACTGTTGAAAATATATTAATGGAACTAGACTAATCCTCTTGACCATCATTGTATAGCGTGGTGGCACAACACTGCTGCCTCACAGGGTCAGGGACTCGGGTTCAATTCCAATCTCTGGACCCTTTCTTTGTGGAGTTTTTGCAATCTCCCCGTGTCTGCATTGGGAGGATTAACTACTTTCTCTCTTCACAATATGTTTCTGTGTTTGTTTCAGGTTTCTGCCATCTACAGTATATTTGCTTGAGTTTGATAGAGAATTGCTGCAAGTATGACGGCTTTATTGTAAAAGTGGCTCTGGTGCTCGGGCTCCCCGAGTGCTTGGGAATCTTGCCCACCTACTTATGTGAGTGCATGTCCCTGATTACCTACTCTGTCTCTCTCAATCCCTGAGTCCATCCGTCACTGCATGCAGCCTTTCATCAAGCCACCCCTAGATTCCCCACACTCCATCGCCTGGCACTGGATGCTCCCTATGCAGGGAGCGCACAAAGACACTGGCCACTTTCTGAACTGCTAGGGATGCGGGGTAAAGACCCTGACATTTAAAAGAACAGAATAGCTAAAATCAGGGTACACCTGATTCCCATTAAGCTCAAATAAGTAGGTGGTCCTGATGCCATCCTCATTCAAATACTGCCTTGTTATCAAGGCCATTCACTCTTTCCTGAGCCCCTGTGTTCACCTCTTGTTCATATCAATAGACAACAGAGTATGTGTAGGGAGTATTTTCCTCTCATAGAGGGTAATCAATGCCAGGAATTATCTGGGCTATATAGTGAGGTGAGTTACATCACGGAAAGTATTCAAAGAGGTGGTACATGAATTTTTTGACCTGTCAGAGAGCTAAGGTGTGTGAAGAATTGGATATTAAAGATGAGTTAATGCCAACAGTAGATTAGCCATGATGGTATACAATGGCTTGATTGTCCGAGTTACCGAATCTTGCGCCTTATGTTCGCATGTTCTCTAATTACAAAGTTAATGATTGTAATTTTCCTGAACGTTCTGTTATTGAATGTTGCAGTCAGAGAGAGTAAAGTATTTTGTGAATCATCTCTGGGTGAGGTATGGGGGCTGTATTCACAGTGAATCTGGGTCTCCAACATGACCAACAAATGAAGCACAAGTTGCAGAGAGGAGACACTCTGTAAAGAGACCAGAGGTGTCTTTCGAAACCAACCTGGTTTTCCAAATAACATTTTCCAACCCACAAAAAACCGTGTGTGACAGTCTTGAGTGATTGAATGATATCCTGTGTTACTGTGGAACCGGCATTTGGAGCATGTGGCCTCCATCTGGTACTTTAAGGAGCTGTGAGGAGCTGAATGGAACATAGGAACATCGGAATGAGCAGCAGGAGTGGGCTATTAGACACTTTGTCACCGCTCCACCACTCAAAAAGTGATGTGATTGTGGTCTCAGCACCACTTTTCTGCCTGTACACCATTTTCCTACATTCACGTGTTTGTCAAATGTTTGAATACAACACAACTTTGAATAAATGTAATCATCCAGGCACCACAAACTTCTGGGGAAGGGAATTTCCATTTGAACAATCCTTTGAGAATTTCTCATTTGTGCTCCAATCAATGTTGGAGGCTCATTGTTTCCTTATCCAGTCCCACTACCCCACTGGTTACAACAAATTTTAAATGCAACCAGTTTAGTTAGGTGGCCAATGACATAGACATCAGGGTAGCTCATTTTCTAGAAAAAAAAGTGAGACACAGTACTTTGAACTCATAGCAAATGTTAAATTGGCAGAGTGTCCCAAACGTTATTCTGCCTTTGAAGTTATTTTGCTCACACAAGATGCTGGTAATGGGAGTTCTTTCTGCAATAGTTGGATTTAGCTGAAATCCGTTTGTTTCAGGCAGTGGAGAGATTCTCATGAATCCTCACCAGGAATCCTTCACAACTGGCAAAGATAACTCAGGGATTTTATGGTCTCACGCTTTGCTATTGGGCGGAACAAAGTAAGAGAGAGGGATCAATCGGCTGCTGCTTCTCAGGCAGGGAACATTTTTCTCCATCTCTGTGTTGGCACATACAATAACATCAACTGATCACCAAACTGGACCATGTGCGATCTCGTGGAACATTCTCTTGAAAGCCTGATTATGGACCATATGCAGGTGAATCATTGCTTTTGTTGTACACAGCGTCTTCCGATCGCAAACAAATGTTCCCACTTTATGAATTATTGACATGCTTTCATGTATCTATGTAATTTGTAAATATTGGTAGGTGTCTTCATAGCACATATGTCCATATCAATACACCTTTTTTCTTAAAATGCATTCCCTAGCTTTAGTCTCCCTGACAAGAGAAAATATGCGTCAAGCTGATGCACTTTTCAGAAAGTCATGGATGGTTCAATAATATTTCCCAGGGAAGTTCGAAACTGATAACTCCCCCATAATAACAGGCCCTCATTCCAGGAATGAGTAATGGGAAACCTCTGTGAAAATCTTCGAAAAGAATTATATCCTGTTTTTAGTTTCTGGGATCAAAAACGCATGCAGTGTATCAGATATGGTTTCAGCAATGCCCTGTACAGATGCAGTAAAGCATTCCTGATATTAAACCTGATACCCTTTGTTGATAACTGTATCATTGCACTTACTTCCAAATCACTTGCAGCATCTGCAGACTGACTTCATGTGATTCATGTCCCAGGAACATGGAAACCTTCCGAATCAGAGTTCTGCAATCGCTCTCCATTTAAATTGTTTACCATTGTTTTATCCTTCATGTCAAAATAGACAATTCACCCAATGTTCTTGGCGCTGCAGGTTAGCTCACTAACAAGTTACAGCTTTGCAACCTGAAAATAAACATTTATTTCTTTTCTCTATTTCCTGTTAACAACAGCTTCCCTATTCCTGTGTAGCAGTTCGGGCAGGTGGATTGGCCTCCTCCTGGGCTGTGTAATGTACTGAATGAGCTGAATTACTTCATTCTATATTCCTGTGTAGATCCTTCTAATGGCAGAATGGTCTCCTTCTGTTTCACTGTAACGATTCTGTTTGACAGAATGGGGTGGTCCCCTACCCTGTAACGGCATCAAGGGTTGGATTGAGAGAACAGCACATGGAGTAGGGGCAGCAGTATATCACTGTAACAACCTCGAAGGGTGGATTGAGAGAGCAAAACATGGGGTGGGGGAGTAGTGTATCTCTGTATATCTCTGTATCAGCCTCGAGAGGTGGATTGAGGGAGCAACAAATGGGCTAGGGGCAGCAGTATGTCACTGTAATAGCTTTGCTGTCCTATTCCAGGCTGCTTCTCCTGCATTGGGAGAAAGGGAGGGAGGGTGGAGGGTGAGTGGCAGAGGGTGACCCTGCTCTCTGTGCCCGTGTAGGTGGGGGGAATTGTGAGGTATCTGGGAGGAGTCAGTCGACAGTTTGAACCAATATAGTATTATTAGTGTGGAGCTACTGAGTAGGCGACAGAGAAAGAGAGGAAGAAAGTTGCTGAGTTCAATAGTGAGAGTGGTCGTGCCTGAGCCTTATTTGGAGATAGGGTGTGAACCTTGTTCGGGGGTAGGTTCTATAACAGATGGACAGTGAGTGTGAGGGAGCAAATCGATGGGGTTGCATTTATCCAGACAGAGCGTGGAGCATATTGTTGCTTGTCTTGAATTGATAGACATTTTTTCAGATCATCTCAGAGTCGAGGTGAGCCTCCCCGAATGTCTTGTTTAAGTCTATCACTGATAACGCCACAGACACTGTTCCTCAGATTCCACAGAATCAGTTCAAGTGGAGTTTACAAATAGCAAGGAGAAGCAAATATTGGTGTGTCATATATCTAAACCAAAACAGTTGTGAAAAATCTGAGTATCATATGCTTTGGAAATTAGATATGCAATTATTGTGGATACTGCAGTCTTATTGGATGGTTTCAAGTTGCATCTAAACTGCATTAACTAAGTGACTGCTCATGTTCAAAAATAATTGTATATGAGGTGGGTTGAAGAGTATGTTGTGAAGCAAACTGGAGAGCAGGTTATTTGGGATTTGGTGTCATGTGGTCAGGCGAGCTAATTTATAACCTTGCTCTGAAGCAGCATTTAAGGAATAGTGGCATTAATAAGGTGCACTTTACACGGTGCCTGTAAACAATATACATTCTGGTTATACATCATGGAAGACTGGAAGCTAGAGGGTCAAGTTAGCTTCAGTGAATTGGGAAAATACAACATAACATTCAGTGGGAGACAAGCAATGACTGTTAGAGTCATAGAGTCCTACAGCAAGGAGACAGGCCCTTCGGCTCAAACTAGTCTATTCTGACCAAAAAGTCCATCCACGCTAACCCCATTTCCCTGTCATTGCTCCATATCCTTCTAATCCTTCCCTATCCGTGTTTTGTCCAAATGCCTTTTAAATGTTGTTAATGTTCACGCCTCTACCACTTCCGCTGGCAGCTCATTCCATATGTGTCCCAGCCTGTGTGTAAAACAGTTGTTCCTCAGGCTCTCTTATAGTCTTTCCCCTCTTTCCCCTCTGTCCTTAAACTGATGCCCTCTAGTCTGTGATTGCCCAACCCTGGGAAAAAAAGACTGAGTACATTCATTCGATCCATGCCTGTCATGATCTTATACACTTCTGTGTATAAGATCCCCCTCAACCTCATACAGGCTAAAGTAAAATATCGCAGCTTGTCCAAACTCTCCCTATAACTCAGATCATTGAGACGGTAACATCCTTGTAAATGTCTTCAGCAGTCTTTCCAATTTAGTAACACACTTCCTATAGCAAATTGAAAAAGAAACTAAACATTACGCTACCAGTATGGCCTCACCAGCATCCAATTAACTGCAACGTAATTCCCTGATTTCGATACTCAGTGATATACACTGATGAAGGCCAGTGTGTCAAAAGCTTTCGTCATTGTCCTGTCTACCTGTGAATCAACTTTCGGAGAGCCATGCACCTGAATTCCAAGGTCCCTCTGTTCGATGACACTCCTTAGGACCCAACCATTCACCATGAAACTCCAAACTTGATTTGACTTTCTAAAATGCAGTCACTTATATTGATCTATATTAAAATCCATTTGCCATTTCTCAGCCAACTTCTCCAGCTGATCAAGATACAACTGTAATTTCTGAAATATCTGATATTCTTCCTCACTCTCCGTGATGCCGCCTGTTTTAGTGCCGTCTTCAAACTTACAAATCATGCCTGTGCATTCTCATCTAAATCATAGATATATGTAATATGTAGTGGTCCCAGTACCAACGTCTGAGGCATTTCCACTAGTCACAGGCCTCCAGTCTGACCAGCATTTTTAGAGTATTACACTCTGCTACCTACCATCAAGGTAATTTTGTACCTAATTTGCCAGTTCCCCTTCAATTCCATGCGATCTAACCTTCCAGAGCAGGGTACCATGTGGAACCTTATTGAAGGCCTTACTGGAATCCACCTAGATTACGTATACCACTCGGACCTCCTCAATGTTGCTGGTCACTTCATTAAAGAACTCCAACAAAATTGTGAATCATGATCCTCCTAGCACAAACTCCCGTGCTGAATTTGATGAAGGGCTTTTGCCCGAAACATCAATTTTGATGCTCCTCGTATACTGCCTGACCTGCTCTGCTTTTCCAGCACCATTCTAATCTTACTCCGAACCACACCCTGTCTTTCCAAATGCATATATATCCAATCTCTCTGAATCTTCTCAAGTAACATATCCATTAGATTACTCGGTTCACTCGGTTCACTGGTCTTTAGTTCCCAGGTTTATCTTTGTAGCCTTTCTTGAATACAGCTCAGTATTCGCTACCCTCCAGTCGTCCAGGACCTCACTCTTCCGTCAGCGATGATAGAAAAGAGCCAACCAGTGCTCCCGAAATTTCTTCTCTATCCTCCTATCCTCCTGTGGTGTTCCTGAATATAACTGGTCAGGACCAGGAGTTTTTAGAAATGCTGCAAAGTCTGAAAAATACATCTATTTATTTCAGGTACAAACACCAAAGAGTGAGAAAGTGACTCAATGATGGTTAAAATAACAGATTAGAAAATATGTTAATCATAGGAAGTGACTTCAGAAGAATTCCAGATATTGTGGAAACCTGAGAATTCTCAGAAATTAACGATCCAAAAAAGGAAAGCCATGAAACTGATAAGGAAATCAAAAACCGAACATACATGCTAGCAAACAGGTCCACAAAGACTGCATCAATCTGCGATTTATATTTCAAAGGAACAAAATGAAAGGTCAAATGTGGAAATTTGGAATCGGGAGAGGAGAGGTCATTGTGGGGAACAGGGAAATGGCCAAGAAAACAACCAATTTCATTGCATCTGTCTTCATGGAGGAATATCCAGAAAATCCCCCAGTAATACCAAGTGATCATATCGGACTCCTGGAGCTAAAGACATAAAGTCAATTCAAATCAGGAACAAGGTAGTGCAGCTGGAAAGAGCATTGCTAAGTCAGATGTACTTCCTATCAAAATGTCAGAAATAAATCACCAATAGAAGTATAAATTGCACTGTCAATGACTGTGTTTTATTTTCCTGTATATTCTGCAGAGGGCAGAAACTATTGTAGATAAATTGAAGTTAGTAAATGCGATCCAAGCACAATAGATGAATGGAAGCGATCTAAACAGCTTCAAAGGGAAAAAGAGACAGTGGGGAGAACTGCAGACCAATTAACTTGACATCTGTAGGGAAACATTTGAAATCTATTACACAGGCTGAGATTTTTGATATTTAGAAATTTACAGCAACAATGGAGAGAATCAGCATGCATTTCTGATAGAGAAATCATATTTGATAAACTTCGGAATTGTTTGAAATTGTTTCTTATAGCAGAGATAATGGGGAACCACGAGAAGTGGCATATGTTGGATTTTCGGAAGGATTTCTATAAGAACTCAAATAATGAGTTCGTAAATGCAATGAATGTGAAGGGGATTTGGAGGAATATATGAAAGTGGAAAGTTAAAGTTTGGTTTGCCTTCATTTAAGAGAGTCAGAACATTAATGTAAACACATGTTGAAGCAGTTTCACAGCGTGTTGATGGGACTGTACCTGGAGTATTGTGCACAGTTTTGGTGAACGAATCTCAGAAAGAATATACTGACAACAGAGGATGTGCAATGGGCATTTTCCAGATTAATCCCTCAGATAGCGAGATTGCCTGATGAGGAAACTCGGCCTATTTTCTCCAGCGCTTCAAAGAATGAGAGCTGGCTCACCGTGAAATGTAGAACATTCACAAAACCTGTGACAAGTTGAAAATTAACAAAATACTTCCCTGGCTCTCTAATCCACATTCAAGGCAAATAATGTCATGAGCTGGGACAGACCAGTTACGACTGCAATAAGGAGGACGTTCTTCTCTTGGAGGGGACTAACAAGCACAGGGGCATTGAAACCTGCTGCTGGCAGGGCAAGATTAGGGAGTATCCCCAGATAATCTGCAAATGTGTCAAGCGAAACAGAATATCCAGGTAGCAGTTAGGACACGTTAGGACTTGCCAAGTTGCATCCAAATCAACTTCAGTTGGAGGAGACAGGAGGTAGAGGTAAAAGGCTGTTTGTGTGACTGAAGGCCAGTGTCAAATGGTGTACCCCGGGGATCAGTGCTGTGCCCCTTAATATTTGTGATTCGGAGGTGTTGGTGTTGGACTGGACTGGAAAATTCTAAACATCGCATAACACCATCTTACATTCTAACAGGTTTATTCAGATGCACGAGCATTCCAAGCACTGCTTCTTCATCAAAATGCACAAACACCTGATGAAGAAACATCGCTTCGAATGCTCGTGCCTCTGAATAAACCTGTTAGACTATAAGCCAATGTTGTGTGATTTTTAACCTTATTACTTGTGGTAATCATAAATGATGCAGCTGCGAATATGGACGAGGGGTGGGGCGGGGTGATAAGTAAGTTTGTGTTTCATCCAATGATTGTTCGGGTGGTTGGCAGTGAGAACGAAAGTCTTATATTTCAGCGAGATACAGATGGAATGGTCAGATGGGTGGATCAATAGCAGATGGAATGTTACCCTGATAAATATGAGGTGATATACTTTGGAAGAAGGAACCAGACGGGGGAGGACTCAATGAATGGCAGCACACTCGGAAGGTCAGAGGGTGCTTCTCCACACATCCCTGAATGTGATGCACAAGTTAATACACAATTTGAGAAAACATAGTGGACCGTTAACACAGCCTTTATTCATCAAAGCATAGATTATCAGAGCTATGCGGAAATTTGTTTTGGCCAAGATGGGATACGGTGTGTAGTTCTGGGAACCACATTACAGGATGGATGTGATTGCACTCGAGGGGGTACAGAGGGGACTCAACAGGATGTTCCTTGGGATGGGTCATATCAGCAATGGAGAGAGGCTGGATAAGCTCGGGTTTGTTTAGTTTGGAGGAAAGAAGGCTGAGGGGGCCGTGTTTCAGAAGGAGAAGATTACGAGGGGCATGGACAGGGTGGATAAACAGCAGCTGTTCCTTTTAGTCAAAGGCCCACAATTTTAAAGTGAAAGGTTTGAGGTTTCGTGCGGATTTGATGACTGTTTTTCACACAGAGTTGTTGGGGTCTGGAATGCGCTTCTTGAGATGGGGGTTGTTATGAAAACTTCACAACCATTAGAAAATACCCGGTTGTGCACTTGAAATGCCATAAGACTCACGGCTAAACGCTTTGTGTCGGAAAGTAGGGCTAATCTAGACCGTGCTGTATTTCTGATGGTACAGAGTCTGTGCTTGTGTGATTGTATGGTTGTGAAAGGTCAATCATTGCGTAGTTTAAGATAGGAATTGATGGGTTTCTGAAGAATACCTTATCAAACCTTATATGAGTGAACTTCTAATATCTTCTGAAAATATATCATTGGCAAAATTAAAAGAAAAAGGTGCAGCTTTCTTACAGTCTGTTACCGGATAATTGAGGACAGGGAAATAGCAGAACAATGAAAAAAAAACTTTAGTTATGCCTTCACAGAAGAAAGCAAAACAAAAACAAAACTTCCGAGCAATACTATGGAACTTTAGTCTGGTGAGAAAAAGGGAATAGAATGAAATTAGCAACTAACAGTTTTAGAGAAAGTATTGGATTGAAAGTAATGGGTATAGACAAAGTGAACAGAGATTTATGAAATGGGCATCATATTTGAGAAAGTGGCTTTTAGCAAAAGGTATCTCTTATGGAGAAGGTATCAATGCAATACGAGTGGAATCTCAGAAAGATTTTTGATAAAGCCCCAAGCCTTTCGTGCAAATTCGAATCCTGTGGGACTGGGGCTAATATGTGGTCATGGTTTTAGATTGGGAGAGCTGGCAGGAAACACTGATAAGGAACAAAACCATGATTTTTGAACGGAATGCGTGGATGATATAACAAGGATCAGGATTTGGAATCCAGCTATTCCCAGTACAAATCATATCTTTGGTTGAGGGGCTCAAATGCAATATTCCTAAGTCCACTGACAGCACTAAATGGTGTCAGCTTGTGAGTTGGTGAGGAAGATGTAAATAAAGCTCCAAGGTGATTGAGACAAGTGGAGTGACTGGCAAATACCTGGCAGATGGAGATCATTGGGAGAGATGTGATGTTGTGTACATTGATGGGAACAATAGACTGGCAGCCTATCATTTGAAAAGAGATTGGTTGAAAAAGTGTTGCTCTATAAAGGAAATTAAGCTGCATTTTTATTTATTTCTGTGCAGCCCTCTGAGTCCATGTAGGACAGTCAGTTCTGAACACGGAAGTCAATACTGGGAATGGCTTTGGCACGATGACCAGTGCATATAGACCCAGCAAGTGGGGAGCTGTAAAATTGAACATAAACTTGATCTTCCTGTAGACCAGTCAATGAAAGCAATGTTGCAGGAGCAGCAAGCAGTTAGGAAAATAAATAATGTATTGACATTCATTTCAGGGAGATTTGGATGCAGGAGTAAGGGTCATTTACTGCAGCTGTACAGGGCCTTGGTGAGACCTCACCTCGAACATTGTGCAGTATTGTGTGCAGTTTTCGTCTCCTTACCTAATAAAGGACAAAACTGACATTGAGGGAGTGCAGTGAAGCACGACCAGACTGATCTCTGGGATGACGGGTTTGTTGTAGGAGCAGGGTTTGGGGCAACTGTGCCTGTATTCCATGGGTTTTAGGAAAATGAGTGGAGATCTCAGTGAGATATATAAAACTCTGACAGGGCGAGACAGATTGGAAGCAGGGATGACAGTTCTCCGGGCTAGCATGCCTAAAACATGGGGGCACAGCCATATCATATTTAATAAATGCGTGTTATCGGAGAACTGCCTGTATATTGAATGGTGCCACAAAATTGATGGACCGAAGGGATTACAGCAGTTCCAACTTTATATTTCACAATGTTTAAACATATTCAGTGAAATGAACAGTGTTTGGGGAAAACTCCATTGAGGAGACCTTTGGTCATGCATTAGCATGGGGAAAGCTCAATATGTTGAATGACCTCCTCCTTTCCCAATGTTTCTGTGCAATCCGTGGGAAAGCTCTGTAAATGTTGTCACAAGCTCTCAGATGTTAGGAAGGAGGCCTCTGCAGGGTCAACAGAACTGTTTTTCCCATTCCCTTTTCCGATACTGAGGCTGGGGCCGGGTGTTCTGTCCGATTATATCCTTTCAGACCTTGGAGCAGTTTCATACAATAGTGTGTCTTGCTTAGCAGATTTAGAGACCATTGAAAAAGTGATCACATGTCTGTGTGGCTGGAGCCAATTTTAGGCCACACCAGGAAAGCAAGGGAGATTCACTTCCTGGAAGTATATTGGTGAAGATCAATGTTTACAATCAACATTGGACACAAGATCACGATTACTGACACCAGATTTTAATTAATTTTATTAATTACTTTTAACTTCCACCAGCTGCCAGGCCATTAGCCTGGTCTTGATTAGTAATCTATTGACATTTCCACAACAGCACCATCTGCACATGGGGACTGTCTGAAACCACACTGGCCTGGTTAGTATTGTGCTGCTTAAAAGCTCTGTCAAAAAGAATTCCCACTAATTTGACTTTCCTGATGGGACTAAAGGGGAGGTAAATGGTCAGATTGTAGTTATTCCCCTCTTAGGGGAGTGGACATAGTTGAGTAATGTTCCAGTTTGCCAGGGAGATGTCAGAGTTGGAGCTGGAATGAAACAGCTTCCCCAGGGACACGGCTTGTTGTGCAGCACAAGTCTTCAGTCTTATTGCAGGAATGGTGTCAGGGCCCATTGTCTTTGTCGTATCTACTGTGTTCAGCTGTTTCTTCATGTCACGTGCTGCGAAGCGAATTGATTGAAAACTGGCATTTGTGATTCTGTGGTATCATGATGAGGTTGAGGGGTTTCATCCACTCAACAACGTTTCATCCGCAATGCCATCTTCTGTGTTCGAAGTGAATATGCTTCCCTCTGTTTTTCGCCCTGACCATGATTAAGATGTCCGTTGTGTCAATGATGCCTGTCTTATGCAGTTTCAGAATCAAGGAACTTGTCACCATGCATTATCGTTCAGTCTCCATGGTACAGCGCTCCAATTTGGATGGAATGTTTGAGCATCTTTGACATACTTCTTTGGAAATTGTTCAAAAACAGAAATTGCTGAAGAAACTGCAGACGATGTTGCAGCATCTTCTGGAGTGAATGCAGAGTGAAACTTTCAGGTCCAGTGACCCTCTACAAAGCTGTCAGTTTCTCCAGCAATTTTTGTACTTTTATTTGCAGTATCCATAGTTATTTGTTTAATTGAAAATTTATTCTGTAACTATTCATTTCTGGAGAAACTCAGCAGATCTGTCTGCATCTGCAGAGACAGAAACAGAGTGAGCATTTCATGCCCAGTGTGACACTTCTTCAGAACTGAAAAGGATTGGAAACTGGGATTTTTAATCGCTTGCCAGAGGTGGGGGATGGGTGACAGTGAAAAGAGGGTGTGGCAAAGATAAGCAGGCTTTTAACAGTGGTGAGCAAGAAGATAACGAACGGGTTGAAATTAAGACTTGGCTGGGGAAAGGGATTCTCTCTACTGAGTGCAAGATAAATAAGACACAATCACACAAGGGAGGCCAGGAGGGAGAATGTTGACTATGTGACATTATATAGATATGGCCATAATTACGTTTTCACTGTCAGGATCATCACCCCTTTTAATTTAACACGATATTATACATGGCAATAAAACAATACTCAGCCCAAACTTCATATTGTTATTTGTTTTTCTCCATATTACAAAATACTAAGAAAGCAAGAAACGTTTACTAGTGACAATAAGAAGTCAAACACATGAATTCATGTGTTTGACTTCTTATTGTCACGAGTAAACGTTTCTTGCTGTCTTAGTATTTTGTAATATGGAGAAAAACAAATAACAATATGAAGTTTGGGCTGTGTATTGTTTTACTGCCATGTTTAATATTGTGTCAAATTTGCAGTGCGTATCTTTAAATGTTTGTTCTTGAAGTTAGTACTGGAATATAGAAGGTTGAGGGGTGACATTGTAGAAGTTTATAAAATCATGAGAGGTATGGATAGGGTGAATAGCCACGGTCTTTTCAACGGGATGGGGGAGTTCAAACATACAAGGCACAGCTTAAGGTGAAAGACGGAAGATTTAAAAGGAACTAAGGAGCAACAGTTTTACACAGTGGGTGGTGTGTGTATGGAATGAGCTGCCAGAGGAAGTGTGGTAAATGCATGTACAGCTGCAACATTTGAAACTCATTTGGACAAACATATGAATGGGAAACAGTTCGAGGCATATGGGCCAAATGAAAGCAGATGGGCTGAGCTTAATTTGGAAGACCTGGCCAGCAAGGACATTTAGAAAAGCTTCACACAGGGTCAGTGTAGTTTTGTGAAAGGGAAATTATACTTTGCCCTGTAAAATCATGAAAAGTACTTCTGGAGATGCCAGAGAATGTAACAAGCGGACTTGATAAAGTGGATCTGGTAAAAACCAGGCTTTCCAGAGCTTTTCCATAAAGTATTGCAAAATAAAAGTTCTTACACAAAACTGAAGTTCGTAGGATGACGGCGAATGTGGTAACATGGGATGATGATTGGTTAACACATAGAAATCGGACAGTCAGGATTAATGGATCTTCATGCTCAAGGTCTTTCTGCTGGAGTATCACAAATATCAGTCGAATGGCATCAGTTATTTACAAGGTAAAAACAATGACTGCAGATGCTGGAAAGCAGATTCTGGATTAGTGGTGATGGAAGAGCACAGCAGTTCAGGCAGCATAAGGAACAGCGAAATCGACGTTTCGGGCAAAAGCCCTTCATGAAGGACTTTTGCCTGAAATGTCGATTTTGCTGCTCCTTGGATGCTACCTGATCTAAAGTGCTCTTCCAGCACCACTAATCCAGAATCAGTTATTTACATTCTATATTGATCGCCTGATGGCGGAAGCTAAATGCAATGCACATTCAAGGTTGTGGATGACTCTGAGAATCAAAAGGCCGGTTGTTATTTAATGGAGGGGACTTCCAGAAAAGGAGTGTCCCTATGTATGAAACATAAAGTCAGCATGTTGGTGCAGCAAGTAACTAGGTTGGTTCATTCGGCAACTTCCTGGGCTGAAAGGGTTGAGTTGTTGAGAACCTCTAAAATGGTGAGGCGATTATTCATTGGGGTTTAAATGAATGAGGAGTGATACCGCTGAAAAATAGAAGACACAGAAGGGGCTTGAGAAGGTAGGTATTGGCAAGTTGTTTCCACTCCTGGGTGGAGTCTCAAACTCGAGAATATAGATACCGAATATGGAACATCGATTTCAATCTGAGACACAGAGTGATGTCTTCTCTCAGAAGGTAGTAAATGTCCAGAACTCCATAACCCAGAGAGGTATAGAGGGATACACGGAGTAGGCAAGAAAGTGGAGTTGAGCCCAGGAGTAGATCAGCCATGTTCGTATTAAATGACAGGGCAAATCTGAGGGGCCGAATAGCCTACTCTATTTATTCATTTCACATGTTATGCTCTTGGAAAGTAACTGGTTGTTTTCCTGGAAGTTGTGTTGTGAAATGTTGCATTCAGGGAGAGCAGAGGATTTGCTTGGATTAACCCGGGTGGGGTATGTGGGCTGTATCCCAGCGTATCTGGTTCTGTAACATGACGCAAATTTGGAAACAGGGATTGGCGGTGGGGTCGCTTCCCAACCCAGCCTGCATTTTCCAAATACCTTTCCAAAACTACACCTAACCATCCGAGTGACCTCGATCTGTCCCTATATAGCAGGTCTGAAGGGCTGAATGGAACATCAGAACACAGGGCTGAGGGACACAAATGGGCCATTCGGCCCTTTGAAACTACTCCACTAGTAAATAAAAGAGGAAATGCTGGAAAATCTCAGCAGGTCTGGTAGCATCCGTAAGGAGAGAAAGCTAAAAATAAAGGGGAGAAATATCGAGGCATTTTTCCTCATATAAATACCTCTTTATAACTCCCTTTCTATTAGGTTTGACAAAGGGTCAGTTAGATTCGAAACGTCAGCTCTTTTCTCTCCTTACAGATGCTTCCAGACCTACTCAGATTTTCCAGCATTTTCTCTTTTGGTTTCAGATTCCAGAATCCACAGTAATTTGTTTTTTTTTTCCACCACTAAATAAGGTCGTGGCTCATCTCATTGTGGTCCCAGCTACACTTTTATCTCCATGTACTATTATCCCTGATTCACCGTCTATGGACAACCAGACGAAACTAGCCTCAATATAAAATAAAGAGTCATATATCACAAAGAGAATTCCCACTTGAATGAATTTTCCTAATTTCTATTCTGACTGAGGTTGGAGGGTGTCACTGTTTCCTTTTCTAGTCCCACTCCTCCACTGCTCACAACAAATTTTAAATGTAACCAGGTTCGTGATATGGCCAATGATAAAGGTCTCAGACTGGATCAGGTTCAGTGATAGGAACAAGTCAGGCAGATTTCTTTAGTCAGCCACAAGTAATTAATAGGACTAATGGATGTGCATGGTGGATCTGTGGTTAGCACTGCTGCCTCCCGTTACCAAGAAGCTGGGTTAACTACCAACCTTGGGCTATGCTCTGCGTGGAATTTGAGTATTCTCTGTGCAGGAATCTGTGTGGGTTTCCTCACGATACTCCAATTCCCTCCCACAGTCCAAAGATATGCAGCTTAGAGTGGATTGGCCATGCTAAATTGTCCATAGTGCCCAGGCATGTGTAGGTTAGGTAGGTTAGTAATGGAAAATGCAAGGTTACATGGATAGAGAAGGGGTGGG
Organism: Chiloscyllium punctatum; assembly: GCF_047496795.1. Taxonomy (NCBI): domain Eukaryota; kingdom Metazoa; phylum Chordata; class Chondrichthyes; order Orectolobiformes; family Hemiscylliidae; genus Chiloscyllium; species Chiloscyllium punctatum. Next base: position 79,455,077 of record NC_092754.1, on the reverse strand, counting down.
GAAGGTTCGGGGGGATGCTGTTCAGAGGGTCACTGTGGACTTGATGGATGGGATGGCCTGCTTCCACACTGTAGAGATTCTACAAAAATTACAAGAAATTTGGACTATACCCAGTGGGTATATATCTGATCCACTCTCCTCTCGGTCCTGTATGTTTGAATAAGATCGCCTCTCATTCCACGTGTAACCTGTTAAAGCCTTCATAATATAAGGCCCTCATCCCTGGAATCCAAGAAGTGAAACATCTACGAACTGCTTCCAATGTAATTATATCCTTTCTCAGATAAGGAGACAAAGAAAAACTAATCTCAAACTCAGGTCTTGCGGTTTATGTTTTGTTCTTTCAGCATTGTAGGTCTTTCGAACACTCTTCCCGCAGAGCAATAGAGGCAGAGATATTGAATATTTTTGAAGCACAGACAGAAGTTTCATAAATAACAAAGGAGTCGAGGATTATCGGGGATTGGCAGGAATGTGCAGTGTGGGGGGAAATGTAGACAAATGACACGGCTCCAGAAAATTCATTAATAAAATGCAAAACGAATTTAAAATGTTGATAAAATTTTAAGGGGGAGTCCAAGATGGCCACGATCCAAAAGGTCCGCTTTGCTGGGCTTTGCATCACAGAATGGGCAAAGTGGTACTCTAACCCACTCCATCCCAGCCATTTACTTAAAATTCAACAATAAAAGAGCTATAGAATCTTTATTAATCCCGTTTTGTCGAGTGGAAATGATAAAACACGGGAAAGAATCGAGTAAGTCCCAACACACGGTGCACCCATCAGATGCATCGAGCATGCCTGAGGCTGTAGCTGCAACCCACTCTGCTCGTTCCATGGACCCAGTTACTCACCAGGCCTTGGTTACTGAGTTCACCAACTTATGTGAAATGATTGAAGGCACGACTGAACAGAAGTCCAGCTGTGGCTAGAACCGCTGTCAGACTTTGTCCAAAAACATGAGCAGCAACTAGACAGCCTTGGAAACAGAACATACAATGTCAAGTGACGAACTGCATTGACAGAGACTGTGATCAATTCCTCTCGGGAAAGGATCCTTCCCCTTGAAATACAGGTCCCGACCTTAACTGAACAAGATGACCACCTCGAGAACAGGGACAGGACGATGAATGTTTACATCGTCGATCTGCTGGGCCAGACGCCAGGTGGTCAGCTTTGATCTGGCTGCTGTGATTCCTTCACTTCGAAGCCGAAGTTCATTGGGTTACGGCACGGTGGTTATACTCAGACCAACACCTTTGCCCTGTCCTTGTGTGGTTACATAGTTACAGGGATAAACAAAGACTGATGGAAGCTCAGTGTGGTTTCCGATGGTTTTAATTCACGAGAGATCCAGCATTATGTTCTTTTATGACTTTTCAGCATCGGTGATTCAGGAAATAAAATCTTTTGATGATATCAAGAGAAGAGTAAGGGAACTCAGGATTCAGTATTCCTTAAGGTTCCCAGCAGTGCTCTGTATTGCTTTGAATGGATCAATGAACTCGTCTGATTCTCCAGAGAAAGCGAAAACTTTGTGGATATTTTAAGGAAAGCTGGATGTTTAGATAATCATGTTTCTCCCTTAAAGAAATTTTGTTGGATTTTTCTGGTATTAACCAGTGTTAAATTATAGTCGGGGATGGGTAGAGTTCACACTTTTAACTTCTTCATTAGTATTACTACTCGTTTTCTCTTTCTTTGCTTGTGTCGGACGTGTGGCTCAAGCTGGAGGGAGTTACAAAGGTAGTTGTGATGACAGACTGCCGACCTAAGGACAGTTGAAGCCTTTTTTTTTGTTATTAATTGCCCTGAATGCCATATTGGTAGTGGGCAGAAGATAAAATTTTGGGATATGTTGGCGCCCCCAATGGGCGGGGTAAATTTCCATATAAAATGTCATTGGCACTTGGGATTTTGTTTCGTTCGTTGTTTTTTTTTAATGTGTTTAGCTTTGGAAAGTTTTGCGAGCTTGTTAATTGTAGTAGTAATAGTTTGTATCGTTTTTAGGGTCGCTGAGTGTTTTATCATTAATGCTCAGCGATGTGTAATTCGATGTGAAACTCTCTCGAATTCAAATGTTGCTGCAATGTGTCATGGATTATTATGTGGTTAAATGGTGTACCTGAAACATTAAGGGTAGTGATCTGCCAGTCAAGAGGAAAAATGTAATTGCTCGTCTTAAAATCAAAGAGGGTGGATGTTGCTCTATTGCAGGAGATGCACCGTGATGACAAGGAACATTTGATATTACAGCAGGGCGGCTATGATCGGGTTTATTTCGCGTCTTTTAATACTAGGAGTAGGGGAAAGGTCAGAATGGATAGTAAGAATCTTCCATTTAAATTACTAGATTGTATTAAACACTCATGGAAGGATCATGATCCTCAAAGTCTTGAACTGTGGGAATTAATACAGTATTTTGAATTGCCACCCAGTGCACCCGCTTAAAATCCTGGTACATGCATTTCCCAAATTAAGTTATCTTGCATCATGGCACATTATTGTAGAGGATATTTCAACTCTCTTATGCACCCCACGGTGGACAGAATGTCCAAAGGTCCCCAATACCCTCGTCATAATGTACGCAATTAGTGGATTTGTGTGCAGAACTAGAGCTGGTGGATGTCTGGAGGCAGTTCTACTTCACAAGTAGAGATTTTATTTTCTTCTTGAACTCGCATAAATAGCACAAGAGGGTTGATCTCTTCCCCATCCCTGAAACAATCTTAGGTTCGCTGGCATCCTGCGCAACTGGGAATATTACCCCAACATACCTGCCCCAGAAATGGGATAGAAGTCACGTAAGATTATGTTGTTGGTAGATGAAGGTCTTATATTTTTGTCAAATCCCGCAATTTCGGCAGCTCACGTGATGCAATGCATTAATTCGTTCGTCGCCTTTTTGGGCTTTAAGATTAATTTTACAAAGTTGGAGGCCATGCCTATGGGAGGCCTTAGGAAAATACTAGATTTTGAGGGTAAATCCTGTTTTTCTTTTAAATGGATGGGGGTGGGTGGGGGGGTGGGGAGGTTTCTCTATTTCAGTATATTCATTACATCCATTTTTGATCATTTATTTAACGTGAACTATGTCTATTTGTTTGAAAAATTAAACAAGACCTTCAAAGAAGGGAGGCACCTCCAATATCCTGGATAGGTCGGATAGCTGTTCTTAAAATGAATGTCCTTCCTCATTTACTATAACCCGTGTGAAAGCTTCCTTTGATGGTTCCCAGACAGACATTTAGGAAATTTTATGGCTGGTTAACTCTTTCATTTGGAACCATAAGCGACTCTCTATCAAGCTAACCAAATTTTAACTACCCCACATTGTGGGGAGTAGAACTCCCAGATTAAAAGCTATGAATTCAGGTCTTTTTTATCCTATGTTAGTGCCTGGGCCGCTGATGACTCGGCGTCAATAGGATTAGATATTGAACCCTCTCAGACAAAGTGAACCCTTATTGGTCTGCTGGTCTTAGACAAAATGAGAACATTTATGGAGTATTGTCATAACCCAATAATTATCAATACTGTTAAAGCATGAATGACAATGCTTCAGATTGAGGGCAATACCATAGATTCTTACTCCTATAATTGGTATACCGGGTTGTCATCCTGGGATAATGGATTCCAGGTTTAAACTGTGGGCAGCAAGGGGTGTGTCTTACTTGAGTGATTTAGAATTAGTAGAATCCTTACAGTGTCAATAAAAGCCCTTGGGACCAGCAAGTCCACTTTGACCCTTTGAAGAGTAGCCCACCCAGACCCATTACCGTACCATCCTATATTTCCCCTGACTAATGACCCAACCTACTCATCACTGAACACTATGGGTGATTTATCAATAATCAATTCATCTAATCAACACATCTTTGGACTGTGGGAGGAAACCCACACAGACAGGCCTCGAATATGTTAACTCCACACAGCCAGGCACCCAATGCCGGAACCAAATTCGGAACCCTGGTGCTGTGAGGCAGCAATGCTCACTACTGAGGCACCTCGTGCTATTTGAGGGAGAAACAATGATGTCATTTGATCAAATAACTTGTATGTATGGACTGGCTAGTAGAGACCTCTTCTCTTTCTTTTCCAGATCAGAGATTTGATTTAAAAAAACATTTCTACCAGACTCTTACAGATCCGATAGAGAGAAGAGGCTGCTTATTGCTTAGAATACACTCTCCCACAGTACCCTTTATCATTAGTTGGAGAGTGTCCTCTTAGACAAGACTGTGCAGCTTTGTGATGTCTGCGAGAGAGAGTTGGGGGTTCAGAACACTTCGGAGCCATGGGAGGATATTTGTGAAAATGCTCGAAGAATTTCATCTGTAATAGGACCCTTTCCATGCAGTTGGAAATTCTTCATATGGCCTATCTGACACTAGATTATCTCCCAACATTCAAAATGGGATTATCTTCAGCATGTCCGAAATGCAGAATGACTACAGGCACTCTTACTCATTGCATGTGGTCCTGCTGCAGGCTTCATATATATTGGAGCACTGTATCAGGTGTGATAGAGTGGGTCGAGGGGACTGAATTGGAGATGGACCTGGTTTCTCTTTTCCTGGGCCTGCCCAGGGTACTTTACACAGATGCACAAGTGAAAAAATATCCTTAGTTTCTGTGCTAGGAAAAGCATTCTGTTGTGTCTGAATCACCACCCCCCCCCAAAAAAAACCCAACACCCTCCCCCACCCCCCGCCCGGGTCTGTTGGGTCGTCATAAGCTCTTCATGGAGAATATCCATTTGGCCATTCTCACCAGCATGGTGCACCAAAAACAGAGATTTATATAAGACCATGGCAGACCTTTTTGAATTACCGTGATACACGCTTATCTGTCACTCTCGGAAGGGCTTTTATACAGCCATGACGATATTATCTAATGAATCTTATATCCAAAGAGGAAGAATAATGAACATAAAAAGGGATATCAGCTAATGCTCTTGAAGAACGAGAGCTATCATTTTGTTACAATGAGCAGTATTATTTATTAATTATTTACTCTTAATTTTTGTTTTTCTTCTGTCCGTTTCGTGTTTTTAACTTGTTTTGTATTTACATGCACATGGGTGCAATTTTGATCAGTTAATTGAGTTGTGTTGTTATTGGTTTATTATAATATTAAAATTCTCTTTTTCAATAAAGATATTTTTAAAAGTATTAAAATGCTAGCATTGATAGAATAGAGTCCCAAAGAACTCTCATTAGACAGTCCACTCATGGTGGTTTATCCTGAGGGTCACCACATCTCGGGTGATGGGGTGAGGTTGAGACAGCGTCCCCTTCTTGGTAACTTCTGTCAGTGTGAGGAACTGAACCTGCGCTGTTGAACTCCCTCTACATCACAAACATGCCGTCCAGGCAACTGAGTGGGAGACTGTGTAACTGTTACACACAGAAACAGTCACAGACAAAGGGCAAGAGAAACACTCATAACAAGGAAAGTGGTACAGTTCAGATAACGGATATAACATTTATGGAGTATTGTCATAACCCAATAATTATCAATACTGTTAAAGCATGAATGACAATGCGTCACATTGAGGGCAATACAGTCAAAACCATGTTTCTTACCCGTATAATTGGCATACTGGGTTGTCATCCTGGGATAATGGATTCCAGGTTTAAACTGTGGGCAGTAAGGGGTGTGTCTTACTTGAGTGATTTAGAATTAGTAGAATCCTTACAGTGTGGAAAAAAGCCCTTGGGCCCAGCAAGGGTAAAAACATTCTCTGCTCGAAATTGTATTTTATAACAAGACGTATTTAGAAGTTGTTTTTGGTTTAATATCATTATGGTGAGTCAACTGAAATAACCAGAATTACACAGTATGATTGGATATCTATAACCATAAAATGAAAGTATATTTTTGTTTGGTCTGTGTAAAGCATGCTGACTGTTGCATGAAAGTATACAGTTGATGGAATATACTGTTAGGAGAGTGCGTTCCATCGGAAATGCCCTCAAACAGGCGCTTGAAGAAAATTGGGGTAAAAGTGCCTGAGTGCCGTCTGGACAGTGACAGGAACGCAGAGGGTTGAATGACTGAAAGCTCCAGTATCTGAGAAAAGCACCAGATCAGCTGGGAACTTATTAAATGCTAGAGCACATTTGAAGGGCTGAATGGCCTCAACATGGTTTGAAATATGTGTGATTTGGAAAAGTGCATCTCTACTCCTTCCTCTTATGTGGTTACACACTGGGGCACTGCCATTTTCCTGAAACTGGGCATTATTTGGAACACTATCTGGAACATTCCATATTCGGTGTTCTCCAGAATATTCTCTAACTGTGTTGGGGGGTATTGCAAAGGCGAGAGAGAGAGAGAGCAAAGCTGTTGCATGCGGCAGTGAGAGTGGTGGAGCATGAGCCTTGGTCGTGCTATAACAGATATACAGTGAGTGTGAGGGAGCAGAGAGAATACAGTGACCAATTACCCTGACAGACCGGGGAAGGTTATTGATGCTTGTCCTGTTTTGCTGGACATTTCTTCAGGCCGCAGATGCTACACTGAATTTGGTGGTGAGCACAGACCATGCTCGGTGGGTCTGGTGGTATGGCCCCCTCTGGGAAGGCAATGGCCCCTCTCTGCACTAGCCCATCCACTATGCACACCATGCACCGTCAACAAACTATCTGCCATGCTCGGGGTAAACTGTACAGGGCAGCTCCAAACTGAGAAAGCTCAGCCGTATGCCCCTTGGCCTTTTAAAGATGGCACCAGTGACAAGGAACACGGAATATCTCGGGAAACCCTGGCGACTATGAGTACCTCCAATCATGATGGGTGGGAGAATCGAGCTGGCATTCAATGAGAGCTGGGTGGGGTGGGTGGTATTTAATGAGGTGAGTTCGATAAGATAGCACCAGGAAACTAGCTCAGCTTCGCACAGACAATCCCTCTGTCACACTCAATGAAAATGACACTGAGACAAATTCCTGTTTTATACAGTTCAATGAGCCGAAGACTCTGCTGTCCTCACTCCCAATTACAAAGTTGCAGAAGAAATGCTCATTCAAAACTCCCCATCGCCTGAACTCACAGCATTATTCCATTCACTCATAATTCTTCATAAGACTGACCCGTGTTGCATGATACTATCGAAATGTCTTCATATCAGCATTCTAAAACCTGTGAACATATCTTTCCATGACACTTTTTCTCAGTCTGTCCCTCTCTGTCTCTATCCTGAAACACACGTAGTTAGAGTCATACATTTCTACTGCATGGAAACAGGCCCTTCGGCCCAGCTGGTAGATGCCGACCAAAATGTGCATCCACACTCACCCCATTTCCCTGCCCTTGCTCCTTTCCTATCCATGTATTTATCCAAATACCTTTTTAATGTTGTTATTGTACCCATCTCAAACACTTCCACTGGCAGCTCATACCAAAGGCTAAACACAGTCTATGTAAAAACGTTGACCCTCAGGTTCCTTTTTATTTTTGTCCTCTCCAAACATTAACAGATGTCCTCTAGTCCTTGGTTTCCAACCTTGCAAAAAAAAAATTGAAATATTCACCCTATGCATGGTTCTCATGATTTGATAAGAGGTACACTTCTATATAATCCCCCTCAGTTTTCTACGCTGTAAAGAAATATGTTCTAATCTGTCCAACTTCTCCCTATAACGCAGACCCTTTAGCCCAGGAAACATCTTTGTAAATTTCTTGTACATTCTTTCTCGTTAATAATATCCTTTCTAGGTCAAGGAGAACAAACCTGAACACAATACTCCAACTGCAGCCTCACCAACATCCTGTACAACTGCAATATAACGTCCCAACTTCTATATTCAATGCCCTGATGTAGGCCAGTCTGCCAACAGCCTTCTTCACTGTCCTGTATATCTGCGACTCAAATTCAGACAACCATGCACCTGATTTCCAACATCCTTTTGTTCCACTACACTCCTTAAGGCCCTCTCATTCACCATTAAACTCCCACCTGAATTTGACTTTCCAAGATGAAACATGTTGCATTTATCTATATTAAACTCCATTTGCTATTTCTCAGCCCACTTCCCCAGCTGATCAAGGTAGTGCTGCAATTTCTGATAATGTTCCTCACTGTAAATAATACCTGCTATTTTAGTGCCATCTGCAAACTTACTAACCTGCATTGTGCACTCTCGTCTAAATCATTGATCTAGATAACACACAGCAATGGAGACAGTACCGACCCCTGAGGCACTCCACTTGTCACAGGCCTCCAATCCGACAAGCATACCTCCACCATAGCCATTTGCTTTATAATGTCAAACCAACTGCGTCACCAAATTGCCAGCTTACCTGAGAGTCTGTGCAATCTAACCTTCTAGAGCGGCCTTTCATGTGGAATCTTACGAAAGGCCTTACTGAAATCCATATAGATTATGTTGACCGCCCTGCCCTCGACAATTTTCCTGGTCACTTCCTCAAAAAACCCTAATAAAATTTGTAAGGCATGATCTTCCACGCACAAAGCTATGCTGACTGCTCCAAGTCAAATTCTGTCTTTCCAAATGCATGCATATCTTGTACCTCAGAACCTTCTCAAGTAGTTTACTGCAAACAGATGTGAAGCTTACTGGTCTGTATTTCCCAGGCAATTATTTGCAGCCCTTCTTGAAGAAGGGCACTATATTTGTTACCGCCCAGTCTTCCAGGACCTTGGCCCCTGTCTTCTCTCACCTCTTGCAGTGCTCTTGGATATATCTGTTCAGGACCGAGAGATTTATCTGACTTTGTGCATTCTAATATGTCCAGCAGCACCTCTACTGTGATTTCGACAGTACCAAGATATGACAATTAACCTCCCAAAGGTCACAGGACTTCATGTCTTTCTTCATGGTAAACACAGAGGGGAAATTGAGGACCTCAACCATCTCTTGTAGTTTTACACATGCGTGCCTATTTTGGTTTTTAAGGCGTCCTATTCTGTCTCTAGTTGTTCTTTTTCTTTACTATAGTGAATTTGGGTTCACTCTAATCATCTCAGCCAAGGCTATCTCATACTCCCTTTTCGCCTTCCTGATTTCCTTCTTCAGTAAACTCCTGTATCCCCTGTGTACCTCCAGGGATGCCCTTGATCCCAGCTGCCTGTACCTGAACCACGCCTCCTTTTTGCTGGCTAGAGCCTGAATATCTCTTGTCATCCAGGGTTTTCTCTTCAAGCCTCACTTTCTCTTCACCCTCACAGGAATATATAAACCTTGAACTCGAGCTATCTCACTTTTACAGCCCTCCCTCGTGCCCGACATCCTTTTACCTGAAAACAAACTACTCCAATTAACACTGCAATCCTCTGTCTAATTCCAACAAAATATGCCTTGCCCCAATTTAGAACTTGAATCTGTGGACCAATTTTGTCCCTCCCATAACTATTTTAAAATTAATACAACGCCAGTCCCTTTTCCCAAAATACTCCCCCACTTTACCACCGTCACCTATTTCCCAACAGTAGGTCGAGTGTGTCCCTTCCCTTGTCGGACCCTTTATATACTGTTTGGGAAACTTTCTTGAACAAACTTAAGAAATTACGTTCCATCGAAGTTCTTAACTATCTGGATGTCCCAGTCTATGTTAGGAAAATTTAAATCACCTATTATGACAATCCTAATACTCCTGCTACTCTCACCAGTTTCCCTGCATATTTGTTCCTCTAATTCCCATTGATGATTTGGAGGCAACTAACCCCCTCTTCCTTCCTTGTACCATTCACAGAACCTCATCGGATAATATCTCAGTTATTTCATCTTTAAATACTTGTGGGATACTCGCCTTAATCAGAACTATTGGTGTTTCAACTGTTTTCATTTACATCTCTCCCTTGCAATGATTTTCACATCAAAACTTGTCAAGGTACAGTGGCGATCTGGCGCTGTAACTGGATGGGAGCTGCACATCCTGTCACTTCCAGCAAGTTTCCCCACACTGGGCAGTGATCTAACACAGTGTTACCGAAAACTAGAACAACCTGTGTTTATATATGAATAAACCAGTGGGGTCTGCACATCTCCCCACGCTGGACATTTATCCCAGGAATATAGATCAAGTATTGGTGTGGGCTGCACAGAGTTCCATTCTGGATATTGTTGGGTTGCATTCAGCAGTACCCTAGCCATATCTACACAGTGCTCCATCCCTAATGTATTATGGATGGGCTGTTTATGTGAGTTTGATTGCGAATGTGAGAGAACTAAACATCTGACTATACCTTTATTTTATGTTTTCATTCTTGTTATTGGACCCTTCAAATCCTGACTCATCCTTAGACCCGACCATCTGGATGAGTGATGGTGACTATTGTTAAAGCATCTGGGTCTGCAACATGACCAACAAATAGAGCAGAGGCTGCAGAGAGTACAGTCTCCGTAAAATGGAATGAGGGAATCACAGTCTGATCAGCCGTGGTCATAGTGAATGGTGGGGCAGGATTGAATGGACCACTGATGCAACTTGTTCATGTATTTATGTTTGTTCCAAGCAAACTCCTCTTCTCTCGAAATGTCCCATACTGGTGGGAAGTGAGGCACCTCCTTCTGTTCCTGTGTAACAGGATCCTGGGGCCTCACTAGCCTACAGATTTCCCTGTGGCCCAGTTTCAAACAGTTGAGTGACGACCTCCTGTTCCTTTTCCTGTTCCCATGTCCCAGTCTCGAGCAGTTGAGTGACTCCCTCCTGTTCCCATGTCCCAGTCTCGAGCAGTTGAGTGACTCCCTCCTGTTCCTGTGTCCCAGCCTCGAGCAGTTGAATGACTGCCTCCTGTTCCTGTGTCCCAGTCTCAAGCAGTTGAATGACTGCTTCCTGATCCCAAGTCTGTGAAAATGGATGTCCTCCTCCTGTTCCTGTGTAACATGCTCCAATAGCTCTGTGCTCACCTCCTGCTCCTGTGGAATGGAACTGAGGGACTGAAGAGCCTCTTCACATTCCTTACAGCTTCTGTTGACTAAAAGCAATTCTCCTGATTCTGTAAATCACCATCAAAATCTGAATGATGTATTTTTGTATTTTGCTCTCAGTAATTGAGCAAACAATCTGACTGACAGAATTCAGAAGCTGAGTAGCCTCCTCCTGTTCCTGTGTTATACACTCAAAAGGCAATAGAGTCTCAGAGATGTACAGTACAGAAAACGATCCTTCAGTCCAGTCGTCTATGCCAAACCAAATATCCTAAATAAATCTCGTTCCCCTTGCCAGCATTTGGCCCATTTCCGTCTAAACATCTCTCATGCATGTATCCATCCAAATGCCTTTTAAATGGTGTAACTGTACCTGCCTCCATCACTTCTTTTGGCTGTTCAATCCATACACGCAGCAGTCTCTGTGTGAAAATGTTGCCCCTCATGTCCCTACTTAAATCTTTCCCCTCTCACCTTAAACCTTTGTCTTCTAATTTTGGACTCGCCTATCTGGGAAAAGACATTGACTGTTTACCTTATCTTTGCCCCTCATGATTTTATAAACCCCTTTAAGGATCCCCCCCAGCCTCAACACTTGAAAATAGCCCCAGCCTATCCAAACGCTCCCTGTAACTCTAACCCTCCAACACCTGCAACATTCTTTTAAATCTCTTCTGTACCCTTTCGAGTTTGACAACATCTTTCTGACGGCAGGGAAACTGGAATTAAAGGCAATATTACACAAGTGATCAAACCAATGTCCTGTACAGATGCAACGCGTCGTGAAAATATTTAGACACAAAGCACGGACCAATAAAGGGAAGATCACCAAGTGCCTTCTTCACTACACTGTTTACCTGTGACAGCACTTTCAAGGAACGGAGAACCTGAACCACAAGGTGACACAGTAGCTCAGTGACTAGCATTGCTGCTTCAGAGCGCAGCGATCTGGGTTTAACTCCATCCTTGAATGACTGCCAGTGTGGAGTTTGCACATTCTCCCCGTCTCTGAACGAGTTTCCTCCGGATGTTATGTTTTCCTCCGACAATATAAAGATATACAGATAAGGGTAGATCGGCCATGCTAAATTGAGTAAAGTACCCAGGGATGTGCAGGCGAGGTGGAGTAGCCATGGGAAATGCAGGTTCAGAGGGATAGAGTAGGGGTTTGTCTAGAGGGATACTGTTTAGAGGGTCAGTGTGGCCTCGATGGGCCGAAAAGCCTGTTTCCTAACTGTAGGGATTCGATAACTTCTATGGAATTCTCCTTGATTGGCAGCTTTCGACAGGACCCTACCTATATGTCTTGCCTTGATATGTCTTGCCAAAATGCTACACCTCACATTTAACTAAAATAAACTCTATCTGCCACTCCTTGGTTCACCTAAACAAAGTCCCATTATAGTCTGAGAGATCGTTCATCACTGTCAACGACACCAACAAATTTGTTATTATCTACAACCTTACTGACCATACTTCATATACTCAAATGTAAATGATTTGTATCAGTGACAAAAAGCAGTGGACCCACTATTGATCTTTGCGGCACGCCACTGGTCACAGGTCTCCAAGTTTAATGAACAAATGTCACTGTCACGCCCTGTCTCCAATATTCAAGAAAAGTTTGGACCTAAATGGCGAGTTCTCCCTGGATCCCAGCCAGTCTAACCTTGCTAACCAGTCTACCATGTAGACCATTTTGGTTTTCTTACTGAATTCCATAAAGACAACATCCACTGTCCTGTCTTCATCAATCATCTTCATCACTTCCTCAAAAGATTACACCGAGTCAGTGAGACGTGATCTCCAATGTACAAAGCCCTCTTCAGTCCTTGTCTTTCCAAATACATATCGATCTTTTTCCTCGAAATCCCCTCCAACAATTTAATCACCATTGACGTCATGCTCACCGATCTATAGTTACCTGTTTTTTTCTTTACTTTCTTAAATAATTGCACTATGTTAGCAGCCCTCCAGTCTTTTGACACCTCACCTGTGAAAATCAATGTTACAAATATATCAGCAAAATGCATAAGCAATCTATTTCCTAGCTTCCCGCAAACATCTGGGATACAACTGATCAGGTCCCAGGGATTAGTTCACCTTTATGTGTTTTAAAATGTCTAACACCTCCTTGTAATATAGACACTTTTCAAGGTATCATTGCATATTTCTTCATTCTCTCGCTCTTGTAACCTCCTCCACATTAAATACTGAGGAGAAATACTTGTTTAGTATCCCTCAAATTTGTTGTGGTTCCATAAATAGGTAGCCTTACTGATCTTTAAGGGGCCCTATTGTCTCCCTAGTTAATCTTTTGCCATTGAAGGATTTGTAGAATTTGTTCAATGCCTCATTAACCCAATTTCTAAAGCAATCTCTTGTCCACATTTTCCTGGCCCGATTTCCCGATTGATGATACACTTGCTGCCCTTATACACCTCTCGGGATTCACTTGATCTCAGCTCTGTTTACCTGACATATGCCTCCTTCCTTACCTTGACCATAACATCAATATATCTAGCCATCCAGCACTCCCTGCACCCACCAGCCTTGCCCCTCTCACTAATAGGAACACGTTTGCTCTGGACTCTCTGAAACCAAGTTTTGATGAACTTGCATTTTCCAACCATCCCTTAACCTGTGAATAGGATATCCCAATCTGCCTTTCACAGGGCTCACCTAACACTTTCAAAATTGGCCTTGTTCAAAGTTAGAACTTTAATGTTGACATCAGGTATTTCCGATTCCATAATTAATTTAAAACTAATATTTATGCATAACAAACTTGAAAGTTAAATAAACACTTCCTGTGCCTCTATAACGTGCTCGAGAGACTGAATAGGCTCCTCCTGTCCCTCTGTATTACAGTGGAAATGCTGTCCCTCTGTAATAGACCCAAGAGGCTTAATGGCCTCCTCCAGTTCTTCTAAACACACTCGAGAGGCTGCACGGCCTCCTCCTATCCCTGTGTAACAGATCCGAGACACAGCAACCTGTGGATTACGAGCAGCCGGTAAACTGTATCTAATGGAGACCCATTCCTTTTCAGTTACAGAATCACAAATAACACAATGTACTCCAGGTGCCCTCTCAGTGACACCTCATACAGCTGCAGTGACAAATCTCTTTGTTTTGAATGATTCTGTTGGCAAAATGTGCCAATATTCCAACTTTCCACCTCTTCAAGTAGCAACAGGTTAATATGGGCTGAATGGCCTTCTCCTATCCCTCTGTAAGGGGCCCATAGGGACAGAATTGCTTTGGCCTGTTACTGAGCAGCAGTCTCAATGGTCTGACTCAAGGTTATGAAAGGATTTGAAAACAGGGCATTAAAACCAGGAGTAGCCTCACACTGGTCAATAAGTACCATACTTTGTTTCAGGTATCTAGAAACTTGCCCACCTGACATTTTTTTTTCTGCAGCAGATCTGTCATTTTATAACTGCCTATTTTCATAAACAGAGTGGAACATATATCGACCGCTGCAGTGTTCTGTTAATACTCTCATATACAAGGGGAAAAAACATTAAAAATATTGAAAGATTTATGGTCCATCCCTCAGCAACCTTATCCATTCCATCCAAAACCAGTAAATGAAAAGTGATGTCTTGAATTGGTTAACTGGGCCTGTTTGTTCAGTGACTGTGATTAATGCCAATCTCCATGGAGTCTAATTATCTCAGTGGAAGCTTTCCATCTTTTAATGATAAATGGGCTCCGTTCAATGTGTCAACCCATAACATGAGCGGGAGCATCACCGACAGCACTGACAGGGATTAGCAGATCCAGAGAGAGGGTGAGGAGAGATCAGAATCAGAGAACATTAGACTGGAATGTTCCAACAATGGATCAGAATCAGAGAACATTAGACTGAAATATTCCAACAATGGATCAGAATCTGAGAACATTAGACAGTAATATTCCAACAATGGATCAGAATCTGAGAACATTAGACAGGAACATTCCAACAATATACAGGAGCTTCTCCGATTATGTTTGTTTTCTTTCTGAATTTGATTGGATGTCATTATCATTGCGGATCTATTTCGCTCTTTTCATTATTCAATACTTTTATTATCCATTCCTGGCTATCGTTGGTGTTCCTGGTGAGTGTCACTATCCAGATTTTGTTTTCTATCAACAAGTTATGAGTGCATTATTGTTATTTCATATTGTCTACACTTCCTGCCACTGTTATTGTTCCTGTTGAATCTCACAATCCAGATATTCACTCTACAGACCACTACTAACTGCATCAATGAAGGTGTTCAATTACTGTCTCGCTCTCTGTTCTGGCAGTGTTACTCACGGGTCTCTATGTTGAACTATTCAGTTTCAGGGGAGAACCACAATGCATTGTCTCATTCCCTTTACTGTTAAGTGCATGGAGGACACTTTCTACTCTTCTGGTTACAAACTCCACTTCCTTCCACTGTCTCCATCCCATTCCTGGCCAATATCTGCAGGTCACAACTGTGGGAGATCCCTTTGACAATGAGCTGATTCTTGACACCATACCCTGAACATTTCGAACTTGAAATACTCACCACTCCAGAATATATCTCACTGGTTTATTCCATCTGCTGTTTGAACCTTGAGCTATGAAATACAATCTTAATGAAGCCAATAATCTGCTGCTGACACTCCCGGCTTCAAACCTGCCGAAGCAAATCTGATTCGAACTCACACCAAACTCCCATCCATCTGTCATTCATGTGCACGCCGATGTATATTGCTGTTGTGTCTGGCAATGCCTTTATTTTAACATTCTCAAACACTTTATCTCATCTGTCCATGAAACTTCCCTCGTTCTCTCTATTGATAAACAAAAAGCCTGTTGTTCGTATTTAAAATTTTTTTCTCCATGTGCGTTCCTTCTCAAACAATGAGTTTCGCATTCAAACACGCCTATCGCGCACACTCTCTCAGTCTCTGATGAACACACAGAGAGAGCAAACCTTCCAATTATCGGCAGTTATCTGTTGCGAGGATCGTTAGCATATCTTAGTAAAGTTTGCAATACTCTCTATGCTGTGCAGATAGTGCAGTTTACTGAGCAACACACGAGCATGCTCTGCACAGCTCTCCATGCTGGGCTGTCATCTTGTCCCAGTTTATGTTGTTTGTGGTGTTCTGTGAAGCAGATTGAGAACTTGATGTAACAAACCATTTCAGCTAATCTGACAATGTCTTTATTCAATGTTCTCATTCTTGTAATTTTACTCTCGAAGATCTCACTTCGCCAGTTAGTCCCACTGCCCTGACGTTTTCCACATATTTCCACAACATCTTTTCAGTTAATTAACTGTCTGTTTCTGTCTTTAATGTGAATCTCTTGTCCCTTTCTTTCTTTCCCTGGCCTTGGGTTTTGGCCTCCCTATTGAATCGAGTGCTGGCATTGTGTAGCTCAGAAATAATGAAATGGGGTGTTCAAGCTGTTTTTCACTTCCTTGTATGTCCCATGTGATGGTCCATTGACAGGCGTGTTTCAGAAGTCATGAGAAACAACCTTGTAACTTGGTCTGTACCTGTGGCTGTCGCTCTCAGGTGACCATGCGATCAGTAACAAAAGGAAGCCCACTGAGTGAAGGACCACGCATATAAATTGCCTGACAATGCTGCCACTTTTTAAATAAAAGGTTATTTTCTCCTTTTTTTAGTAAGAGGGCTTAAAGGCAAAACTTCCTACTGAAAACGGCTCAAGTAAATAACTTTTGGGGCTTTTAGGGTTTTCAAATAAATAGCAGTAACAATGGCCAGCTGGCACAGACCAGGATTTCTAGTTTTTTTATATATTGTAGCTATAACAATCACCAGGTGCTTGGGGTCCCAGAAGGGTTGTAAGTTTCAGTAAATTATCCACAGCTGCTATTCTCTCTGGAACCTCACTTGATGGTGTTTCCTCCTGGATTGGAGAACTGTATGCAAGAATGCATGTCTGAAAGTTCCTTTTTGCCAAGGGATGTGTTTATGGGATGTTGATATATTGGAACAGTTCATTAGTAGAAGGTACTGTATCCATTACTCGGTTAAGATTGCCAATAGAAAAATTATTCTAAATTCATCTTCATTTCTTATTGGATTTTCATTAGAGTGTTTACATATATTGTATTTTGCTTAATGGTGAGTGGTTTGAATAGTTAGACATCTGGAACACCCAACTCACATCTACCTTTAAAATAAGGAAAGGTTGGCATCCAACCTACCTTCTTTAAACAGTTTGAGACAGTCTGGTTCGACGATAGCAAACTGTGGACTCTTGTCCGGTTCTAAATCGATAATACCAAATTGGGTTTAGAATTTGCAAACAGGCCATTCTCCCCAACAAATCCATACCGATCCTCCGAGGAGTAACCTACCCAGACCCATTCCTCTATCCTATTATTACACATTTACCCCGACGAAGGCAACTAACCCACACATCCCTGAAAAATATGAACAATTTATCATGGCCAATGCACCTGACATGCACATCTTTGGATTATGGGAGGAAACCAAATCATCCAGAATAAGCTCATGCAGACATTGGAGAGTATGCACCAGGAGGCTATTGGGTTCAAAGGTCGCGTATGGTAGTTGATAGTCTCTTTTTTCTGGATGTTGATTTCGGTTGGTTTAAACAGTATTTTGTATCTAAAGATTCAGTCATTAAGAGTTCTCTGGGTGTTGAAAAGTGAAGTTGGCGGTTTTACAAAAGGGAATGACGGTAAAGCTTTAGGAATTGACCAACAACCTGGAGTTGGGGTTGCGATTATCTGTGAGAAAATGAGAGATAATTACAGCTATAGATCGGCAATTACGTTTCGTGGAACCGCCATCAAACTCTTTGGAAATGATGGTCTTTGAACCTGAGAAGGAATTGAAAGAGGTTGAATTATGATGAAATGTAGAAATAAAAGAAAAGGAAACGAAGAAGAAAGAAAGAAAAGGACAGAAGAAAAGCAGAGAGTTTCAACTTAAAGAGTTAGCAATTAGAGGGGAAAGTTGATACAGAAGGCGGAGATGAAGGTAGAATGTCGGTGGGATGAGGAGGATAGTGCGGTTGAGCAACCCTATTGTAACCAATGGCCTAAAGAGGTTCTGTTTAAATGCATCCAGGCATTCTCTAAATTTGATGAGAAGGATGGGGAAGCCTTTTGAATTTCATTTGAGAAAGTGGCTAAACAAATGCAGACACCAGTGACCATGTGGATTGATTTGATCCAAAGCTGATAGGTATTTGCATCCCTAATGGAGGAGGTATCTGGCCAGTATGGAGTGGTAAAGAAAGCCATCTGAAGTGCATATGAGCTTAGGCCAGACATTGACAGACAGCGTTACAGGAATCTAAAAGAGGGTCCCTGGTTAAACGCACATTGAGTTTGAAAAGATCAAACAAAGTAATTTTGAAAGGTGGTAAGGGTATTAAAAACAGAACAAACCTATGACACTCTTAGAAAGATTCTTATTTTGGAGAAGTTCAACAATTCACTTCCTGCAGCCGTGAAAACTCGTGTGGAAGAGCAGAGTTAAAACAGCAAGATTAGAAGCTGAAATGGCTGATGATGATTGAGTTCAGAAATCAAAGTTTGGTTTCTGTGAGAGATGGAGAAGAATGTGCGAGGACTTGTAAAGGTTTACTGGCATAGGCCAGGAGAAGCAGGTAAAGAGGTTAGAGCATTAAGAGATACAGAAGCATGTAATTCTTTTATGCTGAGACATTAGGAGCTGTGTCATTCAAAAGGACGATTGGAAAGATTAGAAGCACTCCATTATGTAACGTGTGATTGGCGTGTCCAGTGGAAACATCAACAGATTTATTCCACAATGGGGAAGGAGGCCTTGAGCTTGGAGTTGGCGTTGCAACATTTCAGATTTACGTTGCCAATAACATACCTGAGACAAATCTTTATCACTGATCATAACCCCTTAAAATTTTTGGTGAAGTTTAGGGAGAAAAATACCAGTCTGTTTCGATTGAGCTTATTATTGCTGCCATTCAGTTTGAAACTATACAGGCGACAGGGCGATAAAACCTAAGTGTGGAGACTTGGATGAAGAAAGACAAAGGCATTCTGTGGCAGGAGTAAAATGACTGAAATCGAAATAGATGTGAATATTTGTATGCTCAGAGTCAATGTAATATAAATGCATTTCAGTCTACTAATAGAGGAAGATTAGGAGGTCGAAAATGAATCCACCTTTGTGTATTGATGGATTATTTTATTAAAGATGGAGTTGTGAGGATACTATCACTGTAAAAAGGTTATTTCTCTTGGGTTTTATTTTGAAGAGAGGTGTTAAAGGCAGAGGTGCAGAACTGCTGTCTGAAAACAGTTTAAATAAATAACTGAGATTTTAGGTTTCATTAAAACTTTGGTAACAATGGAAGGACAGTGGCCAGCTCTCCCAGACTAGATTTCCTCATTTTACTTTTAGCTGCAGCATCCAGAAGCTGCTGGGGATCCCAGAAGGGTTGGAAGTTTCAATACATGATCCCCAGCTGCTTTTCTCTCTGAGAGCTCTGTTGATGTTGTTTCCCCCTGGATTGGAAAACTGCTGTTAGGATCTGTATTTGAATATATCTTTGTGCCAAGCGGTGTAAACCAAGAAGGTAAAGTATCTATTGTTTGTGTAAGTGTTCCAACATATAAGCTATCCCAAAACATTATTTCCTTTGATTGTATTTTAACTAAAGCATTTGAATAGATTATATTTTGCTCAATGTCAAGTGGTTTGACTAGTCACAACATAACTGGAACACGCACTTCACATCTATATTTAAAGTAAGGGAAGGTTTGGGTCTAAACGACCTTCTGGAAATATTTTGAGGGAATCTGGTCTTGTCCAAAACACTTGTAGCGAGGGGCTTCTGACTGGCTTCTGCAAATGAAAATTTAGTGGAAGGGCAGGGGGTGCTTTGCTGGAGGTTGTGCTGTAAGTTGCCTCAGACATTCAGTGAGATCTGAGGATTTGGTGACCCAACTCTGGATGGAGTATGGGGACTGTGGATACAGCATCTGAGCCTGCAAAATGAACAACAAATGGAGCAGAGGCTGCAGAGAGGGGAAGCTCTGAAACCACAGAGTGAGTGTGTGTGGGAAGAGGGTCTGCTGTATCCACCCCGGATTTTCCAGGAACAATTTCCCAAACTCCACTTAACCTAGGATCAAAGTGTGAGGGGACCATGACTGAACAAGGAGCTGGTCACAGAGCGGTGTCACCTCCTTCAACACGACCTGCAGCTTCACACTAGGGGGAGGACAGTGCTGCCAGGGGCTGTTAGGGTCACAGTTTCATTCAGTTTCTATGATCCAGAACTTTCCCCGCAGGACTAGGTGACATATCCATCATTTCCCAGTATCTCAACAACAATGTCATCATTCGGTGATGGAGGATATATATGGTGGATGAGGTAAATAGATTGTTTCTCCCAGAGCAGGGAGCTGCCGGTTGTATCCAGTTTGGTAGGATTCCCGATGGTGTCCATGGCATCTGCAGAGTATCCATGTCAATGCGGAGAGGTAGAGGAACTGAAGGAGCTCTCTCTCTCTCCCTATTAATGTTACAGTATGCCCATGCACACTACATCATGTTGATGAATACCCACTGTCCTAGCAGAAGTCATGGTCTCTTCATTCAGAAGCAGTCAGCCATTCCCATCGTCATCGGGTCTCCACGTAGAAAGAAATGAATATATCTTGGATAAAGGCCGTCCCCTTGATGCACGTTTCAAAACACCATCCCCACCACCAATCAACCAGATCAAAGTATCCTATGTGTATGGAGAGCAAGCGGGTCACTTTGAGTGTCTGGGAGCAGACGATCAGGGATGGAGCAAAACCTCCCATGTCTGAACGGGGCTGAGTGAACCCCCCAGTACACAGTATCATTAAGTCCTGTAATTCCTCTCCATTTCAGTAACATATTGCTTTCCGTTATTCCTGGAAATGAAATGACAGGTTAAATCATGTTAAATTCCACCTGCTAAACTATTATCTATTGCCTTTACATTTCTGAATCTATTTGCAGACTCTCCACCCTCTCTTGATAATTTAATCTCTTGCTTACCACAGCGACATCACCAAGCTCAGCATCTGTATATCTGTTCCATCCTCCTGATCATTAATATAGACTGTAAATAGTTGAGAACCCAGCGCTGGTCACTGTGTGACCCTACTGGTTACGTTCTGTCTAACTGATTGAGACTGATTTATCCTGAGTGCCTGCTCCTGTATGATACCCAGTCCTCCCCCATTCCAGTGAAACACTGTCGAAGGGTTGAAAAATAACAAGGAGCATCTGTGAGGAATCCAACACCTCGATGACGCTGATGTCAATACGACCTCTGTTCCACTTTCCTGCCATCCCTTCATCCTAAAACTCTAGTCTCTTGTTGTAGATTGCGCCACATGAAAAAAAATCCACTCCATATCTACACATTCAATTACTTTTGGAATGTTACAGACCTCAATGAGATCTCCTTTCATTCTTATAAACTCGAGAGTATATGCCTAAACTGCTCAATTACTCTTCATAAGACAAACACTTCAAATATGGAATCAATCTAATGAAGCTCTTCTGAATTGCCTCCAATGGAAATACCTCATTCTGCAGGACACCCAAACTGTACTCCAGTTGCAACCTCACTAATGCCTTGCATAGCTACACGAACACTCCCTACATTTCTACTCTATCCTTTTACAAATAAACACTGAAATTATGCTTGCATTTCTCATTACTTGAAGTACCCACAGGTAAGTTTTCTGTGATATGCAAGCAGACACCCAGATCCCTCTGCACCTAAACACTTTGAACTTGCTCTCCGCTTAGATAATAATTTGTCTTTCTATTATACTGGCCAACTTGAATAGCCCCATATTTATTCCCTTTAATTTTCCTTGCTAAATGTTGGCCTATTCACGCAACCTATCCATATAGTTTTAAAATCTCTTGCATCATCTTTCCGAAGTAATTTCCCACCGATGTGAGAGTCATCTGAAAATGTGGCATTGTATTTTCTCTCCCGTCAATCGAGTACAGTAATACCATCAATGCAACTGGTTGAAGCATGCGTACTGAAATCAATGGCACCCCACAAATTGCATTTGCCAAAATAAAATGACACATTTAATCCATCTGACTCCATTTTGTTGGTTAACCAATCCTCCATCCAAGCTAATAAATTACTCCTAAACCCATGTTGTCTGATCTTACCACTTACTCTTTGGAGAAGCGACATATCCAATGCCTTCAGGAAGACCAGATATGTTCCATCTCCCACGATCCAACTTTTTTGTGACATCTTCAAATAAGTCAAGCAAACACTTCAAACTTGATTGTCCTTTGTAAAACCATGTTGACTATGCTGGATTGTGGTTTAACTTTGCAAATGTCCTGAACAATGGACTCTAACAATTAGCCTTAAATTATAATGGTTTATTGTTACACTTTCGTCCCGAATGTATACCATTATTATAAGTTCCTCCCTTTCGACACCCTTTACGTTTTCTTTGAATTCCTATTTAATGGGCAAACGTTTTTAAGAGATCTGCTCCAGTTGCTGTATAAGAGTCATGTGTGGCTGAATGGACTCACCATCCTGTTGGTGTACAAAATCGATGGGCTGATGTCTTTCTGGTGTTCCCATGTTGTCGTCTCCAAGGCCAGAATGACCTCCTCCTATTGATGCTTTAGAGGATTGGGAGATTATGGAATCTCTCTGTTGCTCTCGAACATTTTGATGGGCTGATGGGTCTTCTCATACTTCTCCATGGAAATATTGAACGGTCTCCTCATGTATCCGGGAGATGGTTCCGAGGGATTGATTGGTCTTCTCTTGTTCCCATACAACAGACACCTGTCGAAATTACTTGAACTTTCTCATTAAAGAAGTCTCAGATAGTTTTTATCCTTATCCAATTCCCTTGCAATAGGCTCGGTGGGTCTGAATGGCCTCCTGTTATCTCAGTGTAACAATCTCCAGTCACTGTGTGACCTCCTCCAGTTCCTATGTGACAGACTTGAGGAGGCTGAATGGACTGATCCTGTTGCTGTTTAACAGGATACTGGTGCAGCATGTCCTACTGTTATAGGCTCAAGTGGCTAATTGGCCTCCTTCTGTAAATGTATATCAGGCTCCAGGGGCTGAATAGCCTCATCCTGTTTTGGTGTAACAGGGTCGAAGGCTTGAATATCCTCCTGTTGTTCCTGTGTAACACACTGGAGAACGGAATGGTTCCTCCACTATCTGTGTAATTCGCTTCACTCGTTGAATACATCTGTCATCGATGTTGAAGTAAGTTCATCTTTATTTTTTGTAAACTCCAATGGCTACTGGGTCAACGTGATCATCCTTTCGTTATAAGCTAGCACCTTCATTGCAGGAATCAGTTGAGGGAACCATCTCTGAGCTGCTTCCAATATAACAACATCATTTCTTCACTGAAGAGATTAAATCTGTACACACTACTCCAGATCTCACTAAGACCCTGTACAGCAGCAGCAACATTTTACCAGCCTGTTGTAAGGATCCCACCCAGGTTAGAGTTGTCTCAGCTCTCTGGGGGAATATAGAGCATTGTTGGAAAATCATTGTCCTTCTCTCCTCCATCAGCATAACGGGAGATCTGGAGAAATTAAAGTTTGAGAAGTTCATAAATGATGTGGCGAAATGATCTCTACCATTAATCTCTCCAGAGCCCACATCGCTCAGAATCCACAGAATCAAGTAAGATGGAGCAAACATTGATGGGAGTTATATATCAAAGTGAAAGCTGCAATACAAATGCTGGACATGTTATAAAACAGGAAATGAGATATACACATTTGTGGGTACTGCGGTAATAATATACTGCTTACATTATATCTAAACTGTGTTAACCCAATTGAATGCTAATGCTGGGAAAATGGATCTCATGACCACGTGTGAGATGGTTTACATGAACATTATGTTGAGCACTGAGCTGGAGATCAGGTTATTTAGGAACTGGTGTTGAGTGATCAGAAGAGCTAATTGAAAATTTTGCTGGAAAGGACATTTTGGGAACAGTGACCACAATGTATTGGTTTTCTTTTATGCTGTTTGAGTACACGACAGTTTTTGTTGTATTTGAAGTAACCATTTGAAATCTGAGTCATGCAGACCATGAAGGTGTGAGGAGAAAGTGGAGATGACAGATGCTGAAGATCAGAGTCGAAGAGTGTGGTGCTGGAAAAGCACAGTCAGGCAGCATACTAAGAGTAGATAAATCGATGTTTCAGGCATAATCCTTTCATCAGGAATGAAGCTTATGGGCCTAGGGGGCTGAGAGATAAATGACAAGAGGATGCGGCAGGGGGGAGGTAGCTGGGATTACGATAGGTAGATGAAGGTGGGGTTGAAAGTGAAAGGTGATGAAGGGAGACAGAACGCCTCATCTACTGCATCCATTAAAGACAATGTGGTCTTCTCTACATTGGTGAGGCAGGAGGTCAACTTGTAGATCATTTCAGGGAACATCTCTGGGACAACCACATTGAACAACACCATCGCCTAGTGGCTGAGCACTTTAACTCCCCTCCCACTCTGCCAAGGACCTGAGAGTCCTGGGCCTGCTCCATCGCCAAACCCGAGCCACCAGAAGCCTGGAGGAAGAAAACCTCATCTTCTGCCTTTGGACCCTCCAACCACAGGGGATCATAGTGGATTTCCCCATTTCCCCATTTCCACTAATCCCACCTTATCCTCCTCCAACCTTCTAAGTCAGCACCGCCCTTTTGAATGTTCCTATATGTCCATAGTCCTTCCTATGAATCTGGTCCACCCTCCTCTTCGACTATCACTTTCAACCCCACCTTCATCTACCTATTAGATGAAAGGAGGCAGCTTAGAAAAATGCCAAGTGTTGCAGTAAGCCAGTGGATTCAGAGAGATGTAGGACCCAGCAAAGGATGACCAAGAAACTGAGAAGAAAATCAAAAAGAGAAAAAGCGTGCAAACGAAAGAAAAACATAAAGACTGCTAAAAAGCGTCTATCAATGTATCAAAAAATAAAAACAAGGCCAAATGTGGAACAGTTGGTGTGCAGACAGGGTAATTTATTGCAGAGAACAGAGAAATCGCAGGGAAAAGAAACAGTTTCTTTGTGTCTATCTTCATTGAAGAATGTCCAGAAATTCTCCCAGAAATACTAAGTGACCATGGGACTTGTGAAAATAAAGTCTAAGATCATTCTTATCAGTGTTGAGGTCATCTTTGAAAATAAAGGTGGATTGAGTATTGATAAATCTGACAGACTAGATGTACTTCATACAAAAATTTCAGAGGAAGCAGCAACAGACATGTTGATTGCATCGCGGATTTTCACTTTATTTTCCGACACATTCCCGAAAGGCATTTATCCAATCTGGATAAGGTAAAGGTTATAAATATTATCCAACAGTTTAAGAAAGGATGAATTTGGAGAATGGTAAACTACAGAGCAGTTCACCTGTCATCCGCAGTCAGGTATCTCTTGGACTCGATTACAAAGAACATGCTACGAGATATTTAGAAGGTAAAAACATAACTGGGGAGTGTGAGAATGCACCGATGAATGGAAAACCAGAAGTGGCAAACATTTTTTTGGAATGGTTTGAAGATGATTCTTGTGGACATAGGCAATGAACAACAAATGGATAATGTATAGTTGGATATTCATGAGCTTTTTAAAAGAACTCACACACTGAGCTCATAAGAAAAGTTAAACTGAGCGGTATTAGGAAGAACATATGCAAATGGGAAAGAAAAATTAGGTTTACATTCATGTGAATGTAATTGGAAGATAGAGGATGTCGTACACCAGTTGCATCGAGTGTTAATGAGACTACACTTCGAATATTGTGTATCGCTCGGATTCCCAATCTAAGAAAGAATATACTGACTACAGAGGAACTGCAAAAGCTATTCTCCACATTAACCCCGAAGTTGGCAAGGTTGTCTGACGGGGTAACTCAGCCTGTAATCTGAAGATTCGAAACATGAGAGGTGATCGTAGTGAATCTTAGAAACATCGAAAGGACTGAATAACAGAGGGACATGAGGAAGTACAAGTAGGCGAGATCTGGGAGAATCCCACGATATTCTACACGGACAAGTCAAACAGAATAATCAGCAAAGAGTCAGTGTCCATTAGAAACCAAAGGGGCAATCTGTGTGTCAAGCGGGAGAATATTGATGGATTGTAACATGAGACCTTCACATCTATTTTACTTGGGAGAAGGAGGATGCAGGTACAGAATTCAAGAAGATGGACTGGACAACTCTTGAACAGATTGATGTAAAATACGAGTAGGGATTTGAGGCTTTGTTCTGTACAAATTTGGACCAATATCCATGTCTGAAAGAGTTGTATCACAGGCGGCTGTTGGGGTCAAGGGAGGAATGACCCTGATTGAATATTTTAATTAGAATCTGATCATAGGGGAGGTGCCAGAGAACTGGAGGACTGCGAATACGATTCCACTTCACAGTAAGGGTGGGAGAGATAGACCAGGGAACTATAGACGAGTGAGTATTAGATCACTGTTAAGGAAACTACAGGATAAAATAGGGAAGGAGAAAATCGAACTCCAATCAGAGTCACAAGGTTTGATCAGAGATAATCATCGTGACTTTATCAGAAGGAAGTCGCATCTAATGGATTTGATTGAATTAGTTTGAGGAGGTCGATTGTTTAGTTTTGTAAGAAGGTCTCTGACAAATTTCCAGCCGGGATACTGAGAAATAATGTAAAATCTCACAATATGAAGGATACCTTGACAGGTTACAAGGAGAAATGTCTTAATGGCAGCAGGCAGAGGGTGGTGGGAGAAGGCTGTTTGTGTGACTGGAGACCAGTGTCCCCTGGTGTACCACAGAGATCAGTGCTATGTCCCTTATTGTTTGTGTTATTCATAAAAAAAGATGTGAATGTGGAGAGGGCTAGGTGGAGAGTGGGGGAGATGTGATAAGTAACTGTATGTTTGACATTAAGATTGACCGGATGGTTCGCAGTGAGGAGGAAGGCCTTAAGTTACAGGAAGATGCAGATGATTGGTCAGATGGGCAAATCAATGGCAGATGGAATGTAACCCTGATAAATATGAGGTGATGCACTTTGCGAGAAGGAACCAGGCAGGGGAGGACTCAATGAAAGGTAGCACACTGGGAAGGTCAGAGGGTGCTTCTCCACACATCCCTGAATGTGACTGGACAGGTTAATGGACTAGGTAAGAATTGGACCTTGGGTGTTGTGTTTCATAATCAGGGTGTAGATTATAAGAGCAATACAGGGCTTTGGAGTACTGTATGTAGCTTTGGGAGCAACATTCCAGGAAAGATGTGATTGTACTGGAGAGGGTGCAGAGGTGATTCACCAGGATGTTCCCTGGGATGGAGCATATCAGCTATGGAGATATGCTGGATAAGCTCGGGTTGTTTTCTTTGGAGCAGAGAAAGCTGAGGGGTCAGGGATTCAGAAGGATAAGATTATGAGGGACATGGACAGGGTGGAAAGACAGCAGCTGTTCCTTTTAGTCAGAGGGTCAAGAACAAATGAGCACACTTTTAAAGTGAAAAGTTTGAGGTTCAGAGAGGATTTAAATATTTTTTTCACCTTGAGGATGTGGGGTTCTGGGATTACTTCCTGAGAAGGGGGATTATCACGGGTAACCTCACAATCATTAAAAAGTATTTGGACGAGCACGTGGAAGTGTCATAACATTCCAGGCTATGGGCCTGGTGTAGGAAAGTGGGACTAATATAGATTGTGCTGTATTTCTGTTGGCACAGAGTCTGTGCTCCTGTGAGTGTATGGTGTGTAAGGTCAATTATTGAGCAGTCTAAGGCAGGAATTGATGGCTTTCTGAAGAGTATATTCACAAGGGTTAAAAGAGTGAACTGTAATAGCTGGTTAAATTATGTCAATGTGAGAAATATGAGAAAACAAGTACAGTTTCCTTACAGTTTGAAACCAGAGAATAGAGAATGGGAAACAGGGAAATGGCAGAACTATGAAGCCACTACTTCAGTTCTGTCTTCACAGAACTTTCAAACAATACAAGGAAAACCGAGTCTGGTGGAGGAAAATGATAGAGTACATTGAACATAGAACATAGTAAGTAAATGGTTTAGGAGAAATTATTGTGGCTGAAAGTAATGGTCATAGGCAACACTGACGTAGATTTATGAAATGGGAATTATGTTTGAGAAACAGAATGGGAGACAAATGAAAGAGAAACAATGGATGTAAAACATGTGGATTTTTAGAAAGATTTTGGTAAAGCTCCAAGCCCAATTTGCAAAATCAAATCTGAGTGGATTGGGGTCTAATATATTGCTATGTTTCTAGAATGGGACAGCTGGCAGGAAACGGTGAGTAGAAATAAACAGATTCGTCAAGCAACAGCCTGACATTGTCTGTAAGGTATGATTCTGTGAGTATGACTATATCGCAGACACCCCATTACCTACCCCGAATATCTCCTGTCTTATCAGCAGGACGGACACAGCAGAAGTGGTGGCACAGTGGGATACAGTTTGAAGGGAATTGCTCTTGGAGTCCTCAACAGTGACTCCGTATCCCATGAAGTCTCATGGCATTTCTTTGCACATGGGAAAGGAAACCTCCTGCTGATTACCATGTACCAGCCTCTCTGAACTGATGAATCAGTACTCCTCCATGCTGACCAACACTTGGAGGAAGCACTGAGGGTAGCACGGACGCAAGATCTACTCTGGGTGGGGGATTTCAATGTTCACCAACAAGAGTATCTCAGCGACAGCATTACAGCGAGCTGGCCAGGCCCCAAAGGATAGAACTGCTCGACTGGTTCTGCAGCAGGTGGGGAAAGAACCAACATGAGGAAAATACAAACTTGAACACAGCCTTACTAATCTGCCAATTACAGAAGTATCTGTCCATGATATTATCGGTAAGAGAGACCACCACATAGTCATTGTGGAGACAAAATCACACCTTCACATTGAGAATAACCTCCACCATTTTGGGTGGTACTATCACGTTGCTAAACAGGGCAGACTTCGAACAGATCTAGCAGCTCAAATCTGGATGTCCATAAGGTGTCGTGAGTCATCAATAGCAGCCAAGTTGTACTCCTGCATAACCTCATGGCCTCCCGCATATCCCCCTCACAATTGCCATCAATCTAGAGAATCAATATTGGTTCAGTGGAGTGTGCAGGATGGCAGGAACTGCACCAGGCATACCTGATAATGGGGTGTCAGCCTGGTGAAGCCACCAATCAGGACTACTTATGCGCCAAACAGCATAAGCAGTAAGTGATAGACAGAGCTAAGTGATCCCACAAGCAAAGGAACAGGTCTAAGCTCTGCAGTTGTTCCACATCTAGTCGAGAAACGTTGGGGACAATGAAACAATTCACTGGAGGAAGAGATTCCACAAATAACCCCTTCCTCTATGATGGAAGAGCCCAGCCCTTCAGTTTATAATATAAGGCTGATTCATTCGCAACAATCTTCAGTCAGAAATGCGGAGTGGATGATCCATCTCAGCCCCCTCCAGTGGTCCTCAGCAATTCAGTTACCAGTCATCAACCAATTTGGTTCAGTCCACACGATATCCAGAAACGATTGGAGATACTGGATACTCCATAGGGTCCATAATCCGACAACATTCTGGCAATAGTACTGACAACTTGTGCTCATAACTTGCCACTCCCCTAGCCAAACTATTTCAATACTGTTACAACAATGGCTTTTCCTGATTACGTGGAAAATTTCCCCAAGTAATCATTGCTCCTGTATGTAAAACGCAGAACAAATCCAATCCGGCCAATTGCCACCCCATCAGTCTCCTCTCGATCATCAGTAAAGTGGTGGAAGGTCTCAGTGTTTTTAAGTAGCACTTGCTCAGTAATGCCCTGGTCAATGACGCCCAGTTTGGGCTCCACCAGGGCCACTCAGCTCCTGATCTCATGACCGTGATTCAAACATGGACAAAAGAGCTGAATTCCAGAGGTGGGGTGAGAGCGATAGCCCTTTAAATCAAGGCTGCATTCGACTATGTGTGGTATCAAGGGGCCTTAGCAACACAGGAATCAATGGGCATCGGGGCAAACTCCCCGCTGGTTAGAATCATACCTGACACGTAGGAAGGTGGTCATGGTTGATAAAGGTCAGTCAAGTCAGCTCCAAGTCTGTAGGAGTCCCTCGAGCAGTGACCGAAAACTTCTTCAGGGCTACTTCATCAATGACCTTCCCTCCATTTTAAGGTCAGCAGTGGGGATGTTTGCCAATGATTGTACAATGTTCTGCAACATTTGTGGCTCCTCAGATACTGAAGCAGTCTATGTTCAAACACGACAAGATCTGGAGAGTATCCAGGTTGACAAGTGGCAAGTAATATTCAGGCCACACGAATGCCAGGCCATGACCATCACCAGTAAAGTACAATCTAACCTGCACCTTGGCATTCAATGGTGTTACTATCACTGAATCACCCAGTGTCAAATTCCTGGTGGGTAATCATTGCTCAGAAACTCACTGGTCTCGCCACATGAACACAGTAACTATAAGGGCAGGTCCGAAGCTAGGAATACTGCGGCGAGTAACTCACATCCTGACTTCCAAACGTCTGTCCATCATCTACAATGCATAAGTCAGAGGTGTGATAGAAGACTCCCAATTTGCCTGGATGAGTGGAGTTCCAACAACACTCGAGAAGCTTTATACCATCCAGGACAAAGCAGCCAGTTTGACTGTCCCTTCATCCACAATGCTCCACCATCAACGCTCAGCAGCAGCAGCAGTGTTTTACTATCTACATGCTGCAATAAAATGATCCACCAAAGATCCTCAGAGACCATCTTCACAACTCCCATGTCTATCTAGAAGGACAAGGGCTACAGATGTATGGGAATACCATCATCTTCAGGTTCCCTCCAAGCCAGTCACCATCCTGACTTGGAATTTTATCACCGCTCCTTCACAGTCACTGGGTCAGAATCCTGGGATTCCCTCCCTAATGGCATTTGAGGTCAACCAAGCAGGTGGACTGCAGCGTTCAACAAGGCAGCTCACCACCACCTTCTCGAGGGCAACTAGGGACGGGCAATAAATGCTGGCCCAGCCAGTGACACCCAGATTCACGAAATAAATAAATAGAAATTAACAGAGGACGGTTGCTGAGGTGTCGCAGGGATCGGTGCTTGGGGCCCAGCTGTTCACAATGCCCTTTAAACATTTGGTTACTGGAATCAGATACAATATATCCCAGCCTGCTGACAGCACTAACGGATGTGGGATTGTGGATGGGTGAGGAGGTTATAAAAAAGCACCGAGAAGACAATTGGAGTGAATGGGTAAATACGTGACAGATGGAGAAAAATGTGGATAGAGGAGACGGTGTGCTCTTTGGTGGAAACGATAAATTGGCAGCCTACCATTTGAAAGGCATTGGTTGAAACATGTTGATCTACAAAGGGACGTATGCTCCTGTTTGTTGTTTCCTTCTGCATAAACCTCTGAGGCCCCTGCAGTGCAGTGAGTTCTGTAACCAGAAGTCAATACTGGGCATGGCATTGGCACGCTGCCCAGTGTACACAGACCCACCAAGTGGGGAGCTGTAACACTGAAAAGGATCTGCATCTCCCTGTACACCAGTCGCTGAAAGTAATATTGCCGAAACAGAAAGCAGTGAGGAAGATAAATGGTGTGTGGATCTTCATTTCAGGGGATGTGAGTCCAGGAGAAAAGGTGTCTTACTGCAGCTGTACAGGGCCTTGG
The DNA here is from genome assembly GCF_047496795.1 of Chiloscyllium punctatum. Classification (NCBI taxonomy): domain Eukaryota; kingdom Metazoa; phylum Chordata; class Chondrichthyes; order Orectolobiformes; family Hemiscylliidae; genus Chiloscyllium; species Chiloscyllium punctatum. The sequence continues at coordinate 79,423,429 of NC_092754.1, read as the reverse complement.
TGAGATATCATCTTGAACATTGTGCACTATTGTGGGGAGTTTTGGTCTCCTTACCTAATAAAGGACAAACCTGACATTGAGGGAGAGCAGTGAAGGATGACCAGACTGGTCTCTAGGATGACGGGCTTGTTATGGGAGCAGAGTATGGGAGACTGGGCAAGTATTCCATGGGGTTTAGGAAAATGAGTGGAGATCTCAGTGAGATATATAAAACTCTGACAGGGTGAGACAGATTGGAAGCAGGGATGATAATTCCCCTGGCTGGGACTTGTAAAACAAGGGGCTACAGTATTAGATACAGGCAGTCACTCTGCATTGAGATGATAATAAATGTCTGCTCTCAATGACTCGGGAACCTGGGGAATTCTCTCGCACCTGGAAACCGAGACACTGATTATAAATAAGGATTTAGAGACAGTAAAGGGATAGTGGGAGAGCAGGAGTACGGTGTGGAAATGAAGGGCCAACCATCATTATATTGAATTGGTTAGCAAACTCGATGGACCAAACGTACTACTGCACCGCCTATTTTATAGCTTCCCAAGGTTACTCACATTAATGGATATGTATATCGTGTGGGGTAAGTGCATTGAGGAGAGTTTTTCCATGAACTAGAATGGGGAGGCTCAATGTGTTTTCCATTCCCAATGTTTCTGTGAAGTCTGTGGGAAAGCTCTGTAAATGCTGTCACAAGCTCTCAGATGTTAGGAAGGAGGTTTCTGCAGGGTCGACAGGACTGTGTTCCCATTCCCTTTTCCGACACTGATGCTGAGGCCGGGTGTTCTGTTCGGTTTCATCCTTTCAGACCTCGGAGTAGTCTGCTTCGAACAGATCTGTTGGTCAAGTCTGGTAGCTTTAATGAGTTAGCATCAGGTAAAGTTCACGTGATTCTGACCCTGACATCTTCACCCACACTCGTCACTGAGCCATAGATGGTGTTGATGCCAATGACAGACTGAGGTGTTACCCTGGCAAAAAGTTACAGGTTGTGTTTGAATGCAGATCTGCTTCTCCTGCTTCTGTGATCTACAGCACTACGTGAATACACAGTTTCGAGCTGCAATATCTGCAATGCAATTTTGCTGTCTGTTCCCCAATTCTCACTAAGACCCATTCACCCATCAGCCCTGCACTCAGTGACCTAACCTGGTTTCTGATGTGGAAATACTTCCATTTTCAAACTCTCATCCTGCTGAGGGTCTCTCTCCCCGGGTCTTGCTTCCAATCTGACACATTCCGCAAAAGCATTTAACTGATCTTAATTCAAATATTTAATTCACCTAAATATTTTTCATTGAGAAATACCAATCTGCTGTGTTTAAAGTGAATGTGTTTCCCCTGTTTCTTTACCTGACCATGATTAAGAGCTCTGTAGTGTCAGTAATGCCAGCCTTATGTAGTTTCAGAGCCAATGAAATCTCTGGAGTCCCAATCATCTTCAGCACATTGTATATTTTCTCTTTTGGTTTGATGCCTTATCACTCATGGCTGCCTTGTTCTCCCTTGAGTATGTTTCAAGTTCTTTGGGTTGCATTTCTGGTATTATCTTCCGAATTTCTCCCCAGAACCTCCTCCCATTGCTGCTCCATGGTCTTTCCTGCTCAGCTCCCCTTCCAATTAACTCTGGACAGCTTCGCCCGCATGTCTTTGTAGTTACATTGCTCAATTATAACCACATTACATCTTGAAAGAGCATTAGATATAAACCGAAAGGAGGAGTTTTGGGAGACGGGACACGAAGAATAATTGGTGGATTTCTTAACTAGTTACAAAGGGAGAAGGAGAGAGTGGATAGAGATCTGGAGATCTGGAAAATGAGAAAGCTACATTATCGAAAGAAGTAGATGAACATCCCCCAATGTTTTGGCAATGACTGTGTGCTGTGGTCCTTGGTACAGTGCATGTACAACAGAGTAATATGTTCAAATGCTGAGTCTGATGCCAGAATATTTATCTCCAATAATATGACAGACACTAGCTTTGGAAAGAACCCACCAGGCCAACATATTGAAGTCCCGGTAGAAAGGGGATTAACTGAAATAAATTGGGACACCAGAATCAAGAATTTGGAGCACACATCCTGGTAAGAATGAGAGATTAGAGTTGGGAATCCCAGAAAAGGAGGGTTCGTTGAGAGGATCAAATCATGTTTTAATGTTTTATCAATTTTATACATCATATGCATCATTTTTCGTTAACTGTGTCTCTGTTGTTTATTTACAATGTGTTGCGCACATATGAAAAATGCGACTTATCTGCACACACACATTGATTAAACAGTGTATATAAAATCATTGTTCCACCATTGAAACTGTCCTGTTGTTGTGTTACGAGGATAGATTAGAATAGATTAGATTACTTAGTGTGGAAACAGGCCCTTCGGCCCAACAAGTCCACACCGCCCCGCCTCAGGCAACTGAATGTGTGGAGTTTGCACGTTCTCCCCGTGTCTGCGTGGGTTTCCTCCGGGTGCTCCGGTTTCCTCCCACAGTCCAAAGATGTGCAGGTCAGGTGAATTGACCATCCTAAATTGCCCGTAGTGTAGGTAAGGGGTAGATGTTAGGGGTATGGGTGGGTTGCGCTTCGGCGGGGCGGTGTGGACTTGTTGGGCCGAAGGGCCTGTTTCCACACTAAGTAATCTAATCTAATCTAATCTATCCTCGTAACACAATAACAGGACAGTTTCAATGGTGGAAAAATGATTTTATATACACTGTTTAATTAATGTGTGTGTGCAGATAAGTCGCATTTTTCATATGTGCACAACACATTGTAAATAAACAACAGAACACCAACTAGCCACCAAAAGACATGATCCACTATCACTACGTTCCGTACATACAGACAAAGAAGGGCACCACTTTGACTGGGACAAAGCACACACACATACTAAGACACGCAAGGACCTTCTTAGAGGAATCGTATTATAACCAGAAGTCCATCAATAAACGCATCAATTTAGATCCTGTCTACATTCTCTTGTTAAAATAACCGGAAATGACATCACCCACTTTAAGAAACCAAGACCTATAAATAGAGAGGTGGGATATCCCACCAGCACTTCAGCAGATACTCCCACTGATGATGTCACCTCGTCATGGTGACGAAACTTCTGAAAACATACCTTCAAGCTCAGCGAGCTTACTTGCACAGATATAAATTGTTGTTTGTTGTTTATTAGTGGAATTTAGGAGTTCTCTATCGCTCACGTTTTGACAGATTATGATGTGAGGTGAGCTTTTCTAGGTGTGTGATTTTAATTAACAGAGGGGTTCGACATTGATGTCATAACAGTTTGGGGCCTTGCCGTGTGGCACTTGGACCGATCTGAACAGATTTGAGATACAACAGGTCGCAGCAAATTCCAACTCATTGCAATTAGTGACTTTGATCTTCAAATAAAACCAGTGGGAAAATTCGTTTAATTTTGTTACTTGTGGTTGGTTAAATGAAAAGTGAGGGAAATGGCTGTTCACATTACTAAAGAGGTTCCCAAATTTTCCAAGGAAGTTTAGAAAGACAGAAGGAGGACATTTGTTAGAATTAGCAAATAGGTTGGAATTGGGTTCAACCAGGGAGAAAAGGGAAGCTGAAATTGTAATGGAGTTGGTTAAGCACTTTGATGTATCAGAGAAACAGGCAACTGCAGTAGAGTTATAAAAACTTAAATTGCAATTGTGGCAACTGGAGTTAGAAGATAAATAAAGGGATGGAAACAGAGAGAGACGAAAGAGAAAGAGAGGAAAAAGAAAGAGAGAGGGGATTTGAAATTCAGAAGTTGGGAATTAGACAAGAAATTTAAATTAACAGGATGGAGATGAAGGGAGAACGTAGGGATGTATACAACTAGGTTAGTAACTTGCCATATTTCGTTGAGAAAATTGTCAAACCCTTTTTCATTTCATTTGAAAAAATGGCTAGGCAGATGACGTGTCCAGTGAACTTGTGGGTAATGCTAGTTCAGACTAAGCTGGTGGGCACAGCTGGTGAGGTATGTGCAGCGCTGTCAGATGAGGGATCAAGAGATTATCAAGATGTTAAATTGGTTATTTTGATTGGTTATGAATTGGTACTAGAAGCATATAGACAGAAGTTCAGAAAAATAGAGACGGAACCAGGTCAGACTTATATTGAGTTTGAAAGAATTAACAACAGTCATTTTGACAAGTGGGTGCTGGCCTTAAAAATGGATAAGACCTGTGAGGCCTGAAGGGAGATTAATCTGCTGGAGAAGTTAAAAGACTCACTTCCAGAGATAGTAAAAATTCATGTGAATGAATAGAAAGTTCAAGAAGTGAGCAGCGCGGCAGAAATGGCAGGTAAATATGCATTGTGCAATGTGATGAAATTTAGCTTCTGGCAGGAATTTCATCCCGTGAGGGATAGTAATTGGGAGAAGGGACGATCACACATTACAAAGCGAACAGTAGTTCACAATATTTTACCACAGGTGAAGAAAGAAGCCCAAGGGGGTTGAAAGGTGGTGAAAGGCCTCAGGTGCTCTCACTATAAGGGAGTGGAACACATAAAATTACAGTGCTGGTGGTTTAGGAAGGGCACAGTGGAAAAGTTGTTTTCACTGCAGTAAACTGGGACACACCGTGCTGGGCGTTAAAGGAAGACACTTTGGGGAAAGATGTGGTAGAAGAGGCTCAGCCCAGTGGCAGTAGTGAAACTGGTAAAGGAGACCCCAAGTGGAGCCGAGGAGCTGCAGGAAATTGCACAGCCTAGGCAAGGGCTGGGTATGGAGGTAGTGCCTGATCTCTCAAAAGAATTCACCTCTGTGGATAAAGTTTACTCAGAAAGAACAGGGGGAGAACGACAAGAAGTTATAATTATGTGAGATGTGGGATCTGCTCAGTCTGTAATAGTTGAGAAGTGAGGCGCCAGAAAAGCACAACAGATCAGGCAGCGTCCAAACAGCAGGACAATCGAATATCAGGCAGAAACCCATCGTCAGGAACATGGTGGGGGGACAATGGGGCTGAAAGATAAATACGAGGGTAGTAGCTGAGCTGGTGGAAGGGTCATTGGGAAGGCAATAAGATGATGTAGGTGGGAGTGATAGTGATATGTCGGAGGATAGGGTGAAGTCGATAGGTGGAAAGGAAGATGTCTAGTTAGGGCAGTCCAAGAGGGCAGTGCTAGGTTGTACGGTTGGATCTGGGAGAGGTTGGTGGAGGGGAGATTTGAAATTTGGTGAAGTCAACATTGATGCGGAACAGTTTGAGGGTTCCAGCTGTCCTACCACTGATAGGAGTCCTATCACCCTCCTCACCGAACTATCACCATCACACCCCACTTGCATCTACCTATCGCCTTCCAAGCTCCCTTCCACCCAGCTCCATCCCCACCCTCCCATTTATTTCTCAACCTCCTTCCCCCTCCCTTACCTCCCATTTTCCTGATGAAGGATTTATGCCTGAAACGTCAACGCCCCTGCCCCTCGGATGCTGCCGACGTGCTGTGCTTTTCCAGCCCCACACTTTTCAACTCTCATCTCCAGCATCTGCAGCCCTCACTCTCTCACCCTCTAATAGGAAGAGATGAAAGGTTTTTTCACTCTTTCTGGCATGTTCATCAAGAGTGTGTTAATTTGTGGAATGGGGACATAAATTAAGCATTCCCTTGTGTAACATCAGGATGGAATGCCAAATCAAGATTAGGGAAGTAACAGTGACAGTGAGTAACAGAGTGTCAGGTCCAGGAATACAGTTTGTTCTTGGGAACGATTTAGCAGGAGGTGAGGAGGGATAGGCACTCCTTGTGGTGGAGAAGCCAAAGGAAGACTAGGGAATTGGTGAGTTAAAAGAAAATTACCCAGGAATTTTTCCAGACTGTGTAGTAACAAGATCCCACTGTCATAAGTTACAGCAGGAAGTAAAACCGAACGAAAAAGACAAATGGGTTGATGCTCAGTGAACTGACCCCCTGTTTGATGTAACGGTGCAGGATAAACCTGAACAGGCAGAGGATCAGGCAGAGGGGTTTAGTCCAGAAAGGCTAATGGACTTACAACAGATATATACACACACATTCACACACACATACACATGCACACACACAGAAAAGGAATCAGAATATATTGTTGAACGTTATTAACTTAAAGATAGAATCATAAAATTAAAATGGAGACCCCGATAGGTTACTGCAGAAGGGAAATGGTCCGACGTGCACCAGATTGTGTTAGCACTAACGTACAGTGTTATGGGTAGCTCATAAACTAACTGCAGGCGGTCACTTAGGTGTATAGAAGACTCAGGCTAAGGTACAGAAGCATTTCCACTGTCCTGGAATGCACAAGGACGCTGTTAATTTTTGTTGTACGTGACATACATCCCAAATGGTAGGTAAGTAACAGGCAGTAACAAAACCAGCACTTTTCTTGCCAATTCCTGCATTCGAAGAACTTGCATGTGTGTTATGATAAATTGTGTTGCTCCCCTTTCTAAAGTAAAAGTGGAAACCAATATTTGCTTACTTTCTTGGATGTGTCTACCAGATTTCCAGAGGCAATTCCATTATTGGAGTGCCAAGGCAAAAAGGGAGGTGGCGGAGTTGGTAGCTTTCTTTACACGCTGTGGGCTGCCCAGAGAGATTCAGTCAGACCAAGGGTCTCATTTTACCGCTCAGCTGTTTAAGGAAGTCATGGATGGCTTAGGCATACAACACTTCAAATCAAGTGCATCCCATCCTGAATCCCAGGGAGCCTTGTAAAGTTAGCATCAGATGCTGAAGACTATGTTAACAGCTACTGTCAGGGTTGGCCAAATGATTGTGATAAAGGTGTCCCATTGAAGTGTTTGCCATTAGTGATGTCCCAAATAAATCTACTCACTTTACTTCCTTTGAGTTAATATTCGTACATGAAGTGAGAGCTCCTCTGAAATTAATTAAATATAAATTGACAGGACCGAAGTCGGAAATCTCACACCTGGATTCTGTGTGTGAGGTGAAGGAGAGAGTAGATGGAGTAGGTGAGTTTGCTAAACAGTATCTGAAGAGCACAGCATAGAGTGAAGGAGGTGGCAATTACAAACTCTGAAACTTTGAAGGTTTCCCGTGGGGATGACGTATTAGTATTGCCACCAGTGGTAAGAAATCTCTTCAAAGCCAGGTTTCGTGGCCCCTTTCAAATAAAAAAAAAATGTGGAGTCAGTTTAACTACCCAGTAAAGATACCAGAGATGACAAAATAACCTTTATCGAATATTTCATATGGATGAATAATGCACAAGCCACATTTAAGACTCAGAAACAGAGTTGTGGCCATATGAACAAATTTTGCAGCTTATCTTTATGATGTAGTGATCTTTAGCAAGTGATTGAAAGCTCACATGTTACAGTTGACCGATAATGTTGAATGATTACAAGAAGCAAACTCAGTAATAAACTTAAAGAAAACAGAATTCACGAAAGCAGTGGTAACATTCTTGGGATATTGCATTGGACATGGAAGGTTGACCCCATGGAACACAAATACGAAGGGCTTTGAGGAAATTCCATGACCATCCTCGAAGAAAGAGGTGCTTCGATTTTTGGAACTGAATGGATTCTATCGGAAGTTTGTCCCAAACTTCAGCAGCGTATTGGCATCTCTAATGGACTTATTAAAGAAGAACATTGAATTGTGGTGGATAGAACAATTCCAGGAGGCATTTGAGAATTTTAAAGCAGGATTAATCACCACATCAGTTTTAGCTACACCAAATATTCTGAAACCCTTTGAAAATTGTGTTTGATGCTTGGGATATAGGGGTCGGAGATGTATTGATACAGAAAGAGGATGACGGAATTGTATGGCTAATTGGCTACTTGTTGAAAAAACTCAATATCCACCAAAAAAAAAATACAAAATCTTCATTATTGAAAAAGAATGATTAATTTTCATACTGGCCTGACAATATTTTAATGTTTATATGACAAACAAATTGTCGGAGATGGTTGTGGACAACGACAAATCTCTCACATTTTTTGAAATATTTAAAGACCAGAATATGAGACTATTTAATTGGAGTCTTACCTTACCGACTTTAAACTCACAAACTGTACAGGCTGTGGCCCCTACAATGTGATAGCAGATGGGTTTTCGCGGATTTAAAGGAAAGCAGTGTAGATAAGATTAGACTTATTCCAGTGTTGTATTGGTGTGCAGAATTAATATGAATGATTTAACTGAGATTACTACTTTTGTATTTCATATAATTGGGATTAAGAATTAGAGGAAAACGAATGATGCCATCTTTTCATTCTGCTGGTTCATTTTATTTTCTGAAGCAGGAAGATGTTATGAAGCCAAAAGCATGTATGGGCACTTTAAGACAGATCGGGTTTTGTTGAATAGAAATTAAAGCCACAGATGCCAGCTAAAGGTCACACTGTTCCACATGTCACCATTAGCTGAGAAATGGATACCTGAGTTTTGGTTGCTGTTTTGACAGCCATCCAAATGCAACCAAAGAGTTTAAATAACGCTCAGGATACCAGAAATCAACAGAATTTGAATATTATTGTTTGGGCACCTGGACAGCAATCAAATTATGAGAATTATTATTTCATGGCGAGTATATAAATCCAGCATTTTGAACACTGGAGGGAGAGCTGCTGCCATCCAACAATAGAGCAACTGCTGTAGAGCAGGAGTGCTAAGTGACCATCTCAAACACTCTATATCAAAGACACATTTTCATGTAAACCTACTTGCAATAAAAAAACATGACCCAGGGAGATCAGCAGCTGAAAGAGTGAACACAGCGGGAAAGATAGAGACTGTATGGTCTTGAGATTTTAATGTTTCATATGTGGATTGTTGGAACAGCATATTTTTACAGAGTTGGAGTCAGATAGTAAGTAGCTAAGAAAAGAGGGGCTTGTATTTGCGAATAGTTGTTGTTTAGTGTTCACTATTAAAGTTAAGAAACTAACTTGATAATTTTTGTTTTAATAGTGGAATGTAGGAGATCTCTGTCGCTCATATTTTAACAGATTACAAGGTGAGGCGAGCTTTTCTGGGTGTTTGGGTTTAATTAACAGAGAGGTTCGAGTCCACCTTATAAATATCCATCCACGCTAACCCCATTTCCCTGCAGTTGGCCCATATGCTTCCAGTCCTTTCCTATCCACATATTTATCCAAATGTTTTTGAAATGGGTTGTTAATTGGTTGTTCGTGGGTGGCACGGTGGCATAGTGGTTAGCACTGCTGCCTCTCAGCGCCAGAGACCCGAGTTCAATTCCTGCCTCAGGCGACTGACTGTGTGGAGTTTGCACGTTCTCCCCGTGTCTGCGTGGGTTTCCTCCGGGTGCTCCGGTTTCCTCCCACAGTCCAAAGATGTGCAGGTCAGGTGGATTGGCCATGCTAAATTGCCCGTAGTGTTAGGTAAGGGGTAGATGTAGGGGTATGGGTCGGTTGCGCTTCGGCGGGGCGGTGTGGACTTGTTGGGCCGAAGGGCCTGTTTCCACACTGTAAGTAATCTAATCTAATCTAATGTACCCCCCCTTAACCATATCTGCTGGCAACTCATCCCTGTACCAGCCCTCTGTATAAAGAAGTGGCCCCTCAGGTTCCCTTTTATTCCTTCCCCTTTAACCTTAAACTGATCCCCTCTAATCCTCGATTCTGTACACCTTCGAAAAAGACTGAGAGCATTAACCCTATCCATACTCCTCGTGATTTTACACAGCTCTATAAGGACTCCCTCAGTCTCTTACACGCTAAAGAAAAGGTCCTAGCTTGTCCAACCTCTCCCTATAACTCAGACCATTGGGTCCTGGCAACGTCTTTGTAAATTTCTTCTGCACTCTTTCTAATTTAATAACATCGTCCCCATAACAAGGTGACAAACACTGAACACAATACTCCAAGTGCGGCCTTACCAAATTCCTGTGTAACTGTAACATTACTTCCCAACTTTTATACTCAATAAGCTGCCTGATGAATGCCAATGTGCCAAAAGCCTTCTTCACTGCCCTGCCGACCTGTGACTCCACTCTTAGAGAACCGTGCACCTGAACACCAAGGTCCCTCTGCCCACTGCACCCCTTAAGACCATTTACAATGAAACTCCTCCCTTGATTTCAGTTCCCAAAATGCAAGACCTCACACTTCTATATCAAATTCCATTTGTCATTGCTCGGCCCATTTCCCCACCTGGTTAAGGTCCTGCTGCAACTTTTGATAAACATTCTCACTGATCACGCTCCCAATTACTTTAGTGTCATCTGCAAACTTACTAATCATACCTTCCATATTCTCAACCAAATCATAGATAACAAACAGCAATGGACCAAGCCTCCGGTCTGACAAACATCCTTCCACTCAACCCTCTGCTTTCTACCATCAAGCCAACTGTGTATCCAGTTGGCCAGTTCCCCCCGCATTCTACGAGATGTAACCTTCCTGAGCAGCCTGCCATGTGGAACCTAATCAAAGGCCTTACTGAAATCCATAGAGACTACATCTATCACTCTGCCCTCATCAAACGTCCTGGTAACTTCATCAAAGGACTCTAAGAAATTTGGGAAGCATAATCTCCCACTCACAAGTCTATGCTGACTGCTCTGAATCAAACCCTGTGTAAGTAATGGGTGCAGACAATGGTATGCTGTCCTTCATTGTAAGATGATTCGAGTACATAAGTAAAGCCGTCTTCCTGCTGTTGGAGAGCCTTGCTGAGAGAGCATTTGGGGCACTCTCTACAGATTTGATCTCCTTTGTAAGGAATGATCTCCTTACCACAGACACGGGTGATGGTAACATGAGGATAGAGTGAATAAGCTGAGTGTTTAATCTGTAGAGCTGTGAGAGACGAAGAAATGGTGACGCTGAAACACGAGGAGTGGCAGCGATCACTTATTTGCAAAAGAGACATTGACAGGGAGAGAAATTCCATACTTTACTCAGGATTGATTGGTTTGATTGATTGCCACGTGTACCTCAGTACAGGGAAACACTTTGTTTTTGAGCAGTGGAGGATGATCATAGTAAGCATGGCCAGACAGATCATAGGGTGGAAATAGACTTGGACAGAGTAAGGCATACAGGTTACACTGAACAGGACATGCACTCGACAAGGTCAACATGAACAAGATCACCATTAACTGAACTTAGAGAGTCCATTCATCAGTCGAACGTGACTTTCCGAATAGTTTATTTGCCTAAATTAACTCTCGCTCCGTTATTGTGCAGTCGGTGAGTGAACCCTACTGAACCGTCATGTTGCTCACAATTCCCAATAGCAGCCACAATACCTTCCATCTGAAACAGGTAGCCATTCCAACCAGCTTCCGCCCTACATAGAGAACACCAGGCTGTCTTCTTGGAGATGGAAGATGCCTTCTTGAGACTTTACACAAGACATATGGCTTCCCTGCTCACCACTAGAAAACCATGTTAAAGTCCCACGTGTGTATCATAAACAACGGAGCCAAGAGGAACAACGTGGAACAGACAGTCTGTGCAGCCTCTGCCCCACTTGTTCATCATGTTAGAGCATCAATTAGGAGACAGTGAGGACTGCCAATGCTGGAGATCAGATTAGAGCATCAATTGCTGGAAAAGCACAGTGAGTCAAGCAGCATCCGAGGACCAGGAGAATCGACGCTTTGGGCATAAGACATTCATCAGGATTCAGCAAATATTACCTCATTCTGCCCCCGTGTAAGTGCATTGAGGTGGGAATGGCCTCCTGCTGTTCCTGTGTAAGTGACTCAGGGGAGTGATTGGCTTCAATCTCGTCTGATTGGACAGGGCCAAGGGCCTGACTGGTTAACCCTGGTTCTGTTTGACAGCTCATTGTACTGACAATGTTGCAGCTTTAAGATGTTATTTTGTCCTGGTTTATTTTATGATAGAGATTGAACGATTGTTCCCAAGCTTGCCAGTTAAGACCACTTGAGTAACAGCTAGGGAGGCCTTCGGTTAATTTTATTTCAGCCTGAATGGGTGTGGCCAACTCTCACAGATTAGGATCTCTGGGTTTTGGTTTCTCAGTAACATCAGAAACTATTGGGGTCTCCACAGAGTTGGAAGCTTCAGTGGATGTCTCCTGGCTGCTACTCTCTCTGAAATTTCTCTTGATGCTGTTTTTAATTCTTGGATTGGAGAAATGTTTGTGACAATCTGGGTCTGAATATTCCTTTTTGCCAAGGGCTGTGTTTATGGGATTTCCCTATATTGGAACAGTTCATTAGTAATAGTTCCTAGATCTATTATTCTGTTAACTTGTCCAATAAAATTACGTTATTCTAAATTCCTCTTTCTTTGGTTTCATTTTATCTTTCATGTTTAAGAAGATGGTGTTTAGCTTCACACCGAGGAGTCTGACCAGTCACATTGCATCTGGAACAGACACTTTACATTTCCTTTAAAATAAGAAAACATTAGAATCTAGGCTACCGCCTTCAAATATTTTCCAGGCGCTCTGGTGAGCTCCATCACACTAGACTCCTTCTCTTCCTGAGTAATAGGCTGGAGGCACTAAATGGGCTGTCCCTGTTCTTCTCCAATAGTGTCAATGGGCTGAATGGCTTCCTCATGTTCCTGTGAAACCAGCCTGAGGTGCTGAATGAAGTCTTGTTTTACTGTGGCAATGTGCAGTGCCCGCCAGTGCTGTTACATGAATGTTACGGACACTTTAACAGCACAAGTCTCAATGGAATCTGAATCCTGCTACACACGGACAAAGACCAGTTCAGGAGGTGACGGGGGACAAAATGTTCTGAACATTGTTGAATCGTCAGTGACCATCCCGACTTCTGATCTTATGGTGGGGAGGGTGGGGGCGGGGAGACATTGATGAAGCAGCTGAAGGTGTTTGTGAAGAGGAAGCTACCCTGAGGATCTCCCACAGAGGTGACCCAGGACTGAGATGATGAACATCTTCCTTTGTGCCATGTTTGACCCCAAACACTGGAGAGGTTACTCTGATTCCCATTAAGTTCAGTTTTGTTAAGCTCCTTTATGTCAACAGAAGTCAACCACTGCCTTGATATCGGGGCCAGTCATTTTTATCTGAACGCTTGACGCAACCTCTTTTGTTCACGTCAATAGGCCATGATGTAGGAGCAGCAAGTGTTTTCTTCAAACAGGTGATATTGAATGTCAGGATCACTCTTCTCAAGAGTGTTCGGGAAGCTAGATGACGGAACGTATTTGAAGAGGAGATAGATGGAAATTGACCTGTCAGAGAGTTGAGGGCGATGAAGAATTGGATAGGAAAGAAGATTTGAGACCAGGAGCAGATCAGTCATGATCTTAAAGAAGGGCAAGGCAGGCTTGGGGAGTGAACAACATGCCCCTGTTTCTGATGTTCTCCCATTCTGTTATTGGAAAGTTAGTGGGTGTTACTTTCATGGATGTTCTGTTGTTGAATGTTGCAGACAGGGAGACCAGAGGATTTTGTGAGCAATCTCTGGGTGAGGTATGGGGCTGTATTCACATTGAATCTGGGTGTACAACATGACCAACAAATGAAGCACAAGTTGCAGAGAGGGGAAGCTCTGTGAAGAGAGATGAGGGGCCTCTTTCGTACCCAGCCTGGGTTTTCCAATTACATTTCCCAATTCACTTCAAACCGTGTGGGACAGTACTGAGGGGCTGAATGGTCTCCTGTGTTTCTGTGCAACAGGTTATAGGAGTAAGTAACCTCCAACTGCTCCTGTCTAGCAGGTTTAATGGGCTGAATGGAACACGGGAACATGGGACTGAGGAGCAGGAGTGGGTCATTAGATACTTTGAGCCTTCTCCACCAGGGACTAAAATTATATACAGGTTGTGGTCTCAGCCTCACTTTCCTGTCTGTGTCCCATTGTGCACTTCTTTATCAGATATTTAACTAACGCAGCTTTCAATCAATGTGAACATAGAGACACGATAATCTTCCACTGAAGAGAATTCCGACTTGAAAGATCCATTCAGAATTATTCGTCATCCCTCTTATAGAATCAGAGAGTCATGCAGAATGGAAACAGACCCATTAGTCCAATCTGTTCACTCCGATCAGATATCAAATCTGATTTAGTCCCATTTGCCAGCACTTGGCCAATATTCCTCCTGTGATTGTACCCGCCTTGACCATTTCCTCTGACTGCACTTTCTGTCCACACACCACTCTCTGTGTGAAATATTAACCTTCAGGTCCCTTCTAACTCATTCGCCCTCTCCCCTCCAACCTATGCTGTCTTGTTCTGGACTCCCCTATCCTTTGGAGCAGAACATGGCTGTTCAGAATATCCATGCCCCTGATGATTTTATAAACCTCTATAATGCTGCCTCTCAACCTCTGACACTCCAGGGGGAAACACCTCAACGTAATCAGCCTCTCCCTATAGCTCAAGCCTCCAGTCCTGGAACATACGTGTAAGACATTTCGGCAGAAATCCGAGTTGTACACAGTATTCTTAAAGTGGTCTCACCAACATCCTGTACAGATGTACCATACCACCACAACTCCTATACTCAATGCTCTGACTGATTAAGGCAAATGTGTCAAATGTGTTCAGCACCACTCTGTCTACCTGCGACTCACTGCTACAGGTGATCATGTACGTAAACATCAGAAAGTTCACATGATGGGAATGCCATCAGATAGGAGGACCAGTGATACATTAATCATTATTGAGATTAGATTGTGTTGGGAACATGAGCTTAACATGTCAGGAAGGGAAATCAAATCAATGGGTTCAGGATGGTTAATATCCAGAATACCAGATACCCCGGAGTGAGTGACAATCTGGAATCTAATTGAGGGGTTCATGCTGCTTTATATACGAATAACAGATACCCCGGAGTGAGTTACAGCCTAGCCTAGCATCTAATCGAGGGTTTCAGGGTGGTTTATATACAGAATAACAGATAGCCCAGAGTGAGTTACAGCCTGGAATCTAATTGAGGGGTTCAGGGTGGTTTATATAGAGAATAACAGATATCCCGGAGTGAGTTACAATCTGGAATCTAATTGCGGGGTTTATGGTGCTTTATATACGATTAACAGATACCCCGGAGTGAGTTACAGCCTAGCCTAGCATCTAATCGAGGGTTTCAGGGTGGTTTATATACAGATTAACAGATAGCCCAGAGTGAGTTACAGCCTGGGATCTAATTGAGGGGTTCAGGGTGATTTATTTACAGAATAACAGATAGTCTGGAGTGTGTTGCAGATTGGAAACTAATCGGGGGATTTAAGATGGTTTATGTACAAAATAACAGATACCCTGGAGTTAGTTAACAGCCTGGAATCTAATCGAGGGGTCCAGGGAGTTTTAGATACAGAATAACAGATAGCCCGGAGGGAGTTACAGCCTGGAATCTAATCGAGGGATATGTTAACCTTTTTATGTGAAATAACTTGTAGCTGGGAGTGAGTCACAAAGTGTACTATTGGCCAAGTGGTTTCAAATCTTGACTCACATAAACATAATACAGTCACAAACTACACAACTTTACTGACTCCCAACTTTCCTTGTTTGAGGACTATCCTCCTCTGTTTTCCCCTTTCACTGAAATTATTAATATACCTTTTATACTGCACTGCCATTCTGGTTAGAGTGCAACCTATCTCTCACATTTATGTTCAATCCTGTTGAAAGATACTTAAACCAACAGATGCACAAAGTTCCAGAAAGAGCTTTGTTCAATTGCAGGTGCATTATTTTCTTTTATTTGTAGACAACACGCACTTTGAACCCACAGAAGGTCAGTGTGGGATTTGAGAAACCCTTCAATTTGGGATGAGTCCTAACCAGGCAAAATTCTGATCCAACGCTGCAAATCTACAATTCAGTGGCTGAGCTCTATCAGGTTTTGCATATTATGTTTCTCTCATATATTAGGAGCTTGGAAAGTAAGGCAGACCTTACTGGAATGTCACATTGTCTCTCCGCATTCACTGTAAACAAGTTCTGGGATTTGCATTTTCAGCACCTTCAAAGAGCTGTCTCCATTTCCTATCTCTGCTAGCATCAATGAATGGAAATGGCTTTTGACACATTGCCCCCTCTCCCTTGCTGAAAGTATTCTTGACACAAATCAGTCAGGCAGACATTTTAGATTTGTCCACAGCCACCATTTTATATCAGCAAAACGATGACATTGAGTTTATAAATAAGGAAAAGCAAGAGAGACTGGCAACATCAATACAGTTTGAAAATATATAAAACATTGAACATGCACACAGAATCACAGACACACTGAATCACACACACAGGGATACAGATACCTTCCAGAAGCTGTCTCCATTTCCTATCTTGCAAGAGAATTCATGTTATGATGATGCATTCGTGCAGGACAGTAAACAGCTTTTGAGACTTTCCCCATTGTGACAGAAATTCAGCCCCAATCTGAAACTTGGAGATATGTAACCGGATAGAAATGAACCAGCAGCTTTCTGTGTTCCTGCTTCCAATGTAACATTTGACCATTTAGTTTATCTTGTCTTCGGTCTAACATCCAACAAGGATCACTACACAGATCCAATAACAGATCCCCAGGAGTGAGTTCCAGACTGGAATCTAAGAGAGGGGTTTAGGGTTTACATACAGCATAAGAGATACCCAGGAGTGAGGGACAGAGTGGAATCTAATCGAGAGGTTTGAGGTGGTTTACATACAGAATAACAGATAACAAGTAGTGAGTCACAAAATCACGGAGTCATACAGTCATAGAGATGTACAGCATGGAAACAGACCCTTTGGTGCAACCCGTCTATGCCGACCAGATATCCTAACCTACCCTAGACTCTTTTTCAAACACTTGGCCCATCTCCCTACAAATCTTCCCATTCATATACCCATCGAGCTGCATTTTAAATGTTGCAATTGTACCAGCTTCCGCCACTTCCTCTGACAGTTCATTCCATTCATGTACCACCCTCTGAGTGAACAAGTTGCCCCTTAGGTCTCTTTCATATTACCTCTCACACTAAACCTATGCCCTCTAGTTCTGGACTCCCCACCCCAAGGAAAAGGCTTTGTCTATTTTTCCTATCCATGCCCGTCATGATTTTATAAAACTCTATAAGGTCACCCCTCAGCCTCTGATGCTCCAGGGAAAACAGTCCCAGCCTATTCAGCCTCTCCCTGTAGCTCAAATCCTCTAACCCTGACAACCTCCTTGTAAATCTTTTCTGAACCCTTCCAAGTTTCACAACATCCTTCCGATAGGAAGGAGACCAGAATTGCACGCCATATTCCAACAGTGGCCTAACCCATGTCCAGTCCAGCCACAACATGACCTCTCAATGTCTATACTCATAACTCTGACCAATAAAGGAAAGCATACCAAACGCTGCCTTCATTATCTTATCCACCTGCCACTCTACTCTCACGGAGCTACGAACCTGCACTTCAAAGTCTCTTTGTTCAGCAACTCTCCCTCGGACCTGACCATTAAGTGTATAAGTCCTGCTCAAATTTGCTTTCCCAAAAGGCAGCGCCTCGTGTTTATCGAAGTGGAATAGAATTGAAGGTTTTGGGGTGTTTTTGAAACATGCCAGTCACACATACATGGAAGTGAGTTACACGTTGGAATCTAATCGAGAGGGTTACGGGTGATTCATATAATCCCGACCGTGGGGAAACAAGCCCTTCAGCCCAACAAGACCACACTGACCCACAGAAGGATAACCCATCCAGACCCATTTCCCCACATATACCCCTGATTAATGCACCTCACCTACACTTCCCTGAACACTATGGGCAATTTTAACAGGGTTTGGACTGGATGATTAGTATACAAACTAACAGATACCCAGGAGTGTGATACAGACTGGAATCTAATCAAACGATTGAAGTGGCTAATGTACAGAGTCACTTCAAATTGGAAGTCAGTTACAGATTGGAATTTTATCAAGGGGATTCGGGATGATTTTGTGTACAATAACAGATACCCCAGAGTGTGTTACAGACTGGAATCTAATCGAGGGTTTCAGTGTGGTTTCTATAAAGATTAACAGGTAGTCAGAGTGAGTTACAGAGTTACAGAATCATCGAGATATACAGCATGGAAACAGACCCTTTGGTCCAACCTGACAATGCCAACCAGATATCCTAACCCAATCTAGTCCCACCTTCCAGCACCCGGCCCATATCCCTCCAAACCCTTCCTATTCATATACTCATCCAAATTCCTCTTAAAAGTTGTAATTGTAACAGCCTCCACACCACTTCCTCTGGCAGCTCACTCTATACACGTACCACCTCCTGCGTGAAAAAGTTGTCCCTTAGATCTCTTTCATATCTTTCCCCTCTCAAACTAAACCTATGCCCTCTAGTTCTGCACTCCCTTATCCCAGGGTAAACCCCGATAATGTCACCCCTCAGCGTCCGACACTCCTGGGAAAACAGTCCCAGCCTGTTCAGCCTCTCCCTGTAGCTCAAATCCTCCAACCCTGGCAACATCCTTGTAAATGTTTTCTGAACCCTTTCAAGTTTCACAACATCTTTCCAATAGGAAGGAGACCAGAATTGCATGCAATATTCCAAGAGTGACCTAACCAATGTCCTGTATAGCCACAACATGACCTCCCAACCCCTGTACTCGGTACTCTGACCAATAAAGGAAAGCATACCAAACGCCTTCTTCACTATCCATTCTACCTGCGACTCCACTTTCAAGGAACTATGAACCTGCACTCCAAGGTCTCTTTGTTCAGCAACACACCCTAGGACCTTACCATTAAATGTAGAAGTCCTGGTAAGATTTGGTTTCCCAAAATGCAGCCCCTCACATTTATCTGAATTAAACTCCATCTGCCACTTCTCAGCCCATTGGCCCATCTGGTCCAGATCCTCTTGGAAACTGAGGAAACCCTCTTTGCTGTCCACTACACCTGCAATTTTGGTGTCATCTGCAAACTTATTAACTGTACCTCTTATGCTCGCATCCAAATCATTTATATATATGACAAAAAGTAGAGGGCCCAACACTGATCCTTGTGGCACTCCACTGGTCACAGGCCTCCAGTCTGAAAAACAACTCTCCACCACCACCCTCTGTCTTCTACCTTTGAGTCAGTTCTGTATCGAAATGGCTACTTCTCCCTGTATTCCAAGAGATCTAACCTTGCTAATCAGTCTCCCATGGGGAACCTTGTCGAACGCCTTACTGAAATTCATATGGATCACATCTGCTGCACTGCCCTCATCAATCTTCTTTGTTACTTCTTCAAAACACTCAATCAAGTTTGTGAGACATGATTTCCCACGCACAAAGCCATGTTGACTATCCCGAATCAGTCCTTGCATTTCCAAATTCATGTACATCCTGTCCCTCAGGATTCCCTCCAACAACTTGCCTACCACCGAGGTCAGGCTGACCGGTCTATAGTTCCCTGGCTTGTCTTTACCGCCCTTCTTAAACAGTGGCACCACGTTTGCCAACTTCCAGTCTTCCAGCATCTCACCTGTGACTATCGATGATACAAATATCTCAGCAAGAGGCCCAGCAATCACTTCTCTAGCTTCCCACAGAGTTCTCGGGTACACCTGATCAGGTCCTGGGGATTTATCCACCTTTAACCATTTCAAGAAATCCAGCACTTCCTCCTCTGTTTCTCTGGACATTTTGCAAGATGTCACCATCGATTTCCCTACAGTCTATATCTTCCATATCCTTTTCCACAGTAAATACTGATGCAAAATATTCATTTAAAATCTCCCCCATTTTCTGTGGCTCCACACAAAGGCCGCCTTACTGATCTTAGAGGGGCCCTATTCTCTCCCTAGTTACCCTTTGTCCTTAATATATTTGTAAAAACACTTTGGAATCTCCTTAATTCTATTTGCCAAAGCAATCTCATGTCCGCGTTTTGCCCTCCTGAGTTCCCTCTTAAGTGTACTCCAACTTCCTTTATATTCTTCTAAGGATTCACTCGATCTATCCTGTCTATACCTGACATATGCTTGCTTCTTTTTCTGAATCAAACCCTCAATTTCTTTAGTCAGCCAGCATTCCCAATAACTACCAGCCTTCCCTTTCAACCCTGACAGGAAGTTACTGCCTGGAATCTAATCGCGGGGTTCAGGGTGGTTTATGTACAGAATAACAGATAGCCCAGAGTGAGTTACAGCCTGGAATCGAATCGAGGTGTTCATGGTGGTTTATATACAGAATAACTGATAGCCCGGAGTGAGTTACAGCCTCTAATCTAATCGCGGGGTTCAGGGTGGGTTATATACAGAATAACAGATAGCAAGCAGTGAGGTACAGCCTGGAATCGAATAGAGGTGTTCAGGGTGGATTATATACAGAATAATAGATAGCCCGAAGTGAGTTACAGCCTGGAATCTAATCGTGGGGTTCAGGGTGGTTTATATACAGAACAGCAGACACCCCGGAGTGATTTACAGCCTGCTATCTAATCGCGGGGTTCAGGGTGGTTTATATACAGAATAACAGATATTCTGGGGTGTGTTACAGCCTGGAATATAATTGAGGGGTTCAGGGTGATTTATATGCAGAATAACAGATACGCCGGAGTGAGTTACAGTCTGGAACCGAATCGAGGTGTTCAGCGTGGATTATATACAGAATAACAGATAGCACAGAGTGAGTTACGGCCTGGAATCCAGTCGAGCGGTTCAAGGAGGTTATTATACAGAATAACAGATAGCCCGGAGTGTGTTACTGCCTGGAAGCTAATCAATGTCTGTTCACTTTAAGATAGGACGGGTTTTGCTGAATCGAAAGTACAGCCACAGATGCCAGCTAAAGGTCAGACTGTTCCAAATGTAACAATTAGCTGGGAAATGGAAGCCTGAATTTTGGTTGCTGTTTTGACAGCCAATCAAATGCAATCAAAGACTTTAAATAATGCTCTGAATATCCGAAGCCAATGGAATTTGAATATTATTGTTCGTACACCTGGAAATCAATCAAATCATGAGAATTATTGTATCATGGGAAGTAAATAAACCCAGCATTTGAACACTAGAGGGAGAGCTGCTGCCATCCGACAGCAGAGTAACTGCTGTAGAGCAGGAGTGCTAACTGGCCATCTCAAACACTCTCTATCAAAGACACATGTTCATGTAAACCGATTTGCAGTTAAAAAAAATGACCCGGGAGATCAGTAGCTGAAAGAGTGAACACAGCGGGGAAGATAGAGACTGTATGGTCTTGAGATTGTAACGTTTAATATGTGGGCTGTTGGAACAGCATATTTTTTACAGAGTTGGAGTCAGATAGTAAGTAGCTAAGAAAAGAGGGGCTTGTATTTGCGAATAGTTTTTGTTTAGTGTTCACTATTAAAGTTAAGAAACTAACTTGCTAATTTTTGTTTAAATAGTGGAATGCAGGAGATCTCTATCACTCATATGTTAACAGATTACGAGGTGAGGCGAGCTTTTCTGGGTGTTTGGGTTTAATTAACAAAGTGGTTCCACTCCACCTTGTAAATGTCCATCCACTCTAACCCCATTTCCCTGCAGTTGGCCCATATCCTTCTAGTCCTTTCCTATCCACATATTTATCCAAATGCTTTTGAAACATTGTTAATACATCCCCCTCAGCCACATCTTCTGGCAGCTCATCCAAGTACCAGCCATTTATGTAAATAAATGGTCCCTCAGGTTCCCTTTTATTCCTTTCCCTTTAACCTGAAACTGATCCCCTTTCCTCCTCGATTCTCTAAACTTTGGAAAAGACTGAGAGCATTCACCCTATCCATATCCTTCATGATCTTATACAGCTCTATAAGGACTCCCTCAGTCTCCTACACTCTAAAGAAAAGGTCATAGCTTGTCCAACCTCTCCCTATAACTTGGACCATTGGGTCCTGGCAATGTCCTTGTAAATTTCTTCTGCACTCTTTCTAATTACATTTTATCCTCCCTATAACAAGTTGACAAAACTGAGCACAATCCTCCAACTGCGGCCATACCAAAGTCCTGTGTAACTGCAACATAAATTCCCAACTTCTATACTCAATGTCCTGCCTGACGAAGGCCAGTGTGTCAAAAGCCTTCTTCACTGCCCTGCCTACCTGTGACTCCACTCTCATGGAACCGTGCACCTGAACACCAAGGTCTCTCTGCCCACTACACCCCTTAAGGCCCGCCCATTCACTGTGAAACTCCTACCTTGATTTGAGATTCCAAACTGCAAGACCTCACACATCTATATTAAATTCCATTTGCTATTTCTCAGCCCACTTCCCCACCTGATTAAGGTCTTGCTGCAATTTCTGATAAACGTCCTCACTGATCATGCTGCCATTTATTTTAGTGTCTTACTAATCATGCCTTGTATATTCTCATCCAAATCATAGATAACAAAAAGCTATGGACCCAACCTCCAGTCTAACAAGCTTCCTACCATCAACCCAACTGTGTATCCAATTGGCCAGTTCCCCCAGTATTCTACGTGATTGAACCTTCCTGAGCAGCCTGCCATGTGGAAACTTATCATAGGCCATACTGAAATCCAAAGAGACTACGTCTATCACTCTGCCCTCATTAACCTTCTTGGTCACTTCACCAAAGGACTCTAAGAAATTTGGGAAGCATGATCTCCCACTCACAAGTCTATGCTGACTGCTCCGAATCAAACCCTGTGTAAGTAATGGGTGCAGTCAATGGTATGCTGTCCTTCATTGTAAGATTATTCGAGTACATAAGTAAAGCCATCTTCCTGCTGTTGTAGAGCCTTGCTGAGAGAGCTTTGGGGGCACTCTCTACAGATTTGATCTCCTTTTTAAGGAATGATCTCCTTACCACAGACACGGGTGATGGTAACATGAGGATAGAGTGAATAAGCTGAGTCTTTAATCTGTAGAGCTGTGAGAGACAAAGAAATGGTGACGCTGAAACACGAGGAGTGGCAGCGATCACTTATTTCCAAAACAGACATTGATAGGGAGAGAAATTCCATACTTTACCCAGGATTGATTGTTTTGATTTATTGTCACGTGTACCTCAGTACAGGGAAACACTTTATTTATGAGCAGTGGAGGAAGGTCATAGTAAGCATGGCCAGACAGATCATAGGGTGGAAATAGACTTGGACAGAGTAAGGCACACGGGATACACTAAACAGGACATGCACTAGACAAGGTCAACATGAACAAGATCACCATTATTTAAACTTAGAGAGTCCATTCATCAGTCTAACGTGACTTTCCTCATAGTTTATTTGCCTAAATTAACTCTCCCCATGTTATTGTGCAGTCGGCGTGTGAACCCTGGACTGAACGTCAGATTGCTCACAATCTCCAACAGCAGCCACAATACCTCCGTCTGAAACAGGTAGCCATTCCCACCAGCTTCCGCCCTACATACAGAACACCAGTCTGTCTTCGTGGAGATGAAAGATGCCTTCTTGAGACTTTGCACTAGACATATGGCTTCCCTGCTCATCACTAGAAAACCATGTTAAAGTCCCACATGTTTATCATGAGCAACGGAGCCAGGAGGAACAAGGTGGAACAGTCTGTCTGTGCAGCCTATGATCCACTTGATCATCATGTTAGAGCATCAATCTGGAGACACGTAAGACTGCCGATGCTGGAGATCAGAGAAGAGAGTCGATTGCTGGAAAAGCACAGCGGGTCAGACATCATCCTTGAAGCAGGAGAATCGACGTATTGGGCATAAGGCATTCATCAGGAATCAGCATCAATTACCTCATTCTGCCCCTGTGTAAGTGCATTGAGGTGGGAGTGGCCTCCTGCTGTTCCTGTGTAAGTGACTCAAGGGACTGACTGGCTTCTTCCTCGTCCAATTGGACAGGGCCAAAGGCCTGACTGGGTTATCCCTGGTTTCTTTTTGACAGCTCATTGTACTGACAAGTGTGATGGTGCTGCAGCTTTAAGTGGTTATTTTGTCCGCGTTTCTTTTATGAGAGAGATTGAACGATCATTACTAAGCTGGTTAGTTAAGACCACTTAAGTAACAGCTAGGGAGGCCTTGGGTTTATTTTAATGCAGCGTGAATGGGTGTGGCCAGCTGTCACAGATTAGGATCTCTGGGTTTTGGTTTCTCAGTAACATCAGAAACTATGGGGTCTCCACAGAGTTGGAAGCTACAGTGAATGTTTCCTGGTTGCTACCCTCTCTGAAATTTCTCTTGGTGCTGTTTTTAATTCCTGGATTGGATAAATATTTGTGACAATCTGTGTCTGAATATTTCTTTTTGCCAAGGGCTGTGTTTATGGGATTTCCCTATATTGGAACAGTTCATTAGTAATAGTTCCTAGATCTATTCTTCTGTTAAGCTGTCCAATAGAATTACGTTATTCTAAATTCCTCTTTCTGTGATGTTATTTCTTCTTTCATGTTGAAATGGATGGTATTTTGCTTCACACCGAGGAGTCTGACCAGTCACATTGCATCTGGAACAGACACTTTACATTTCCTTTAAAATAAGAAAACATAAAGGTCTAGGATGTTGCCGTCAAATATTTTCGAGGGGCTCTGGTGTGGTCCATCACACTAGACTCCCTCTCTTCCTGAGTAATAGGCTGGAGGCACTGAATGGGCTGTCCCTGTTCATCTCCAATAGTGTCAATGGGCTGAATGACTTCCTCATATTCCTGTGAAACCAGTGTTAGGTACTGAATGAACCCTTGCTTTACTGTGGCAATGTGCAGTGTCAGGCAGTGCTGTTACATGAATGTTACTGATACTTTAACAGCACAAGTCTCAATGGAGCCTGGGTCTTGCTGCACATGGACACAGACCAGTTCAGGAACTGACGGGGGACAAAATGTTCTGAACATTGTTGAATCTTCAGTGACCATCCCGACTTCTGATCTTATGGTGGGGCGGGTGGGGGCGGGGTGACATTGATGAAGCAGCTAAAGATGTTTGTGAAGAGGAAACTACCCAGAGGATTTCGCACAGAGGTGACCCAGGACAGAGATGATGACCATCTTCCTTTGTGCCATGTTTGAGCCCAAACACTGGAGAGGTTACTCTGATTCCCATTAAGTCCAGTTTTGTTAAGCTCCTTGATGTCAGCAGACGTCAACCACTGCCTTGATATCGGGGCCAGTCATTTTTACCGGGAACCTTGTCTCAACCTCTTTTGGTCACATCAATAAACCATGATATAGGAGCAGCACGTGTTTTCTTCAAACAGGTGGGATTGAATGTCAGGATTTCTCTTCTCAAGAGTGTTCGGGGAGCGAGATGACTGAAAGTATTTGAAGAGGAGGTCGATGGATATTGATCTGTCAGAGAGGTGAGGGCTATGAAGAATTGGGTATGAAAGAGGATTTGAGGCCAGAAGCAGATCAGCCATGATCTTCGTGAAGGGCAAGGCAGGTTTGGGGAGTGAACGACATTCCCCTGTTTCTGATGTTCTCACATTCTGTTATTGGCAAGTTAGTGGGTGTTATTTTTATGAATATTCTGGTATTGCATATTGCAGTCAGGGAGACCAGATGGTTTGGTGAGCCATCTCTGGGTGAGGTATCTGGGCTGTTTTCACAGTGAATCTGGGTCTACAACATGATCAACAAATGGAGCACAAGCTGCAGAGAGGGGAAGCTTTCTAAAGAAAGATGAGGGGCCTCTTTCATACCCAGCCTGGATTTTCCAATTACATTTCCCAAATCATCTCAAAGCATGTGGGACATCTTGAGGGACTGAATGGTCTCTTCTGGTTCTGTGCACCAGGTTATAGGAGCAAGTGGCCTCCAACTGTTCCTGTCTAGCAGGTATGAGGGGCTGAATGGCACACAGGAACATGGGACTGAGGAGCAGGAGTGGGTCATTAGATACTTTGAGCCTTCTCCAACAGGCAGTAAGATTGTGGCTGATCAGGTTGGGGTCTCAGCCCCACTTACCTGTCTATATCCCATTATCCGTGACTCACTTCTTTGTCAAATATTTAACTAATGCAGCTTTCAATCAATGTGAACCTAGAGTCACGATAAACTTCCAGAGAAGAGAAGTACGACTTGAAAGGACCTTACAGAATTTTTCATCATCCTTCTTATAGAATCAGAGAGTCATGCAGAACGAAAGCAGACCCGTTATTCCAATCTGTTCACTCCGATCAGATATCAAATCTGATCTAGTCCCATTTGCCAGCATTTGGTAAATATCTCTCCTCTTTCAGATACTTTTTAAATGTTCGATTGTAACCGCCTTTAGCCCTTCCTCTGACAGCACTTTCTGTACACACATTTGTGAAACATTTATCTTCAGGTCCCTTCTAAATCAATCCTCCTAGCCTTCAACCTATGCCCTCTTGTTCTGGACTCCCCTATCCTGGAGAGCAGAACGTGGCTGTTCAGAATATCCATGCCCCTGATGATTTTATAAACCTCTATAATGTCACCCTTCAGCCTCTGACACTCCAGGGGGAAACACCTCAACCTAATCAATCTCTCCCTATAGCTCAAACCTCCAGTCCTGGAACATTTCTGCAGAAAACCGAGTTGTACACAGTATTCTTAAAGTGGCCTCACCAACGTCCTGTATAGATACAACATACCACCACAACTCCTGTACTCAATGCTCTGACTGATTAAGGCAAATGTGCCAAATGTGTTCTGCACCACTCTGTCTACCTGCGACTCCACTTTCAAGGAACAATGCACCTGCAGCCCTATGTCCCTTTGTTTCACAACACGCCCCAGGACCTGACCATGAAGTATATAATGTCTGCCCTGATTTTCCTTCCCAAAATGCAAAGCTTCATATTTATCTAAATTAAACCTCATCTGTCCATCCTTGCCCCATTGTTCCATCTAATTGTGGTCTTGTTGTACTCTGAGATAATCTACTACACCACCTTTCTGATGTCATCTGTAACCTTACTAACTATTGCCCCAATATTCACATCTAAATCCTTTACATTAATGATGAAATGCAGTGAACTCAGCACTGATTCTTACAGCACACTGCTGCTCACAAGCCTCCAGTCTGAAAAATATCTCTCTTCCTTCACGCCATTTGTGACTAGCTTCCTCTGTATCCCATGTGACTGAAACTTACTAATCTGTCTACCAATCAGAATGAAATACTAGCTATGAAGGCCCGGCTGAGTAGGTTAGGTTTATTTTCACTAGAAAAAAAGAGATTGAGGGGGGACATGATTAACGTTTGCAAAATCATGAAGGTATGGCCAGGGTGGATAGAGACCAGCTTTTTCCCAGGTTGAGGGATTCAATAACGAGAGGTCGTGCTTTCAAAGTGAGAGGTGGAAAGTTTAAGGGGGATACACGCGGTAAGTACTTCACACAGAGAGTGGTGGGCATTTGGAACGCGTTGCTCGCAGAGGTGGTGGAGGCAGGGACGGTAGATTCATTTAAGATGCATCTGGACAGATGCATGAGTAGGTGGGGAGCAGAGGGATACAGATGCTTAGGAATTGACCGACAGATTTAGACAGTACATTTGGATCGGCTCAGGCTTGGAGGGCGAAGGGCCTGTTCCTGGGCTGTAAATTTTCTTTGCTCTTTGTTGTTTAAAAGAGCACCTTGCTGAAGTCCATACAGACAATGTCTACCAAACTGTCTTCATCAATCTTCTTTGTCACCTCTTCAAAAACTCAACCAAATTAATGAGACATGATTTCTCATACAGAAAGATACGTTGTCTACTCTGATCAGCCCTTGCCTTCCCAAATGTATGTAAATGCTATCCCTCAGAATCCCCTCCAACAACTTACCCACCACTGACATCAGGCTCACCCGTCTATAGTTCCCCGGCTTTTTGGGTCACTGTTTCCTTTTCCTGTCCCACTACTCCACTGCTCACAACAAATGTTAAATGTAACCAGGTTGGTGATATGGCCGATGATATCGGTCTCAGACTGGGTCAGGGTCAGTTTTAGGAACAAGTCAGGCTCGTTTCTTTAATCTGCTAAAATAGCACGTTTATGATCCAGAGCAATGTTACTCAAACTATGATGGAAAGATGAATGGGAAACGGTTTGGGTATTGCAATTATATAATCAATATTTCCCTTTCTAAAAATGCTGACACACACACACACACACACACACAAACACACACACACACACACACACACGCACATGTACACACACACACACACACACACAGACACACACATGCACATATACACACACACACACACACTGACACACACACACACACACAGACACACACTGACACACACACAGACACACACACATACACACACACACTGACACACACACGCACATACACACACACACTGACACACACACATACACACACACAGACACACACACACACACTGACACACACACACACACGCACTGACACACACACGCACATATACACACACACACTGACACACACACACACACACACACACACACAGACACACACACTGACAAACACAATTTTAACTTGAAAGAACTTGGTCCAAATATTATTGGAACTCATGACAAAGAAAAATTGTGAGATTGTTCAAAGCATTATTCTGCTTCTGAAGATATTGTACTCACACAAGCTACTAGCAATGGGATTTCATCCTGGGAGAGTTTGGATTGGGCTGAACTCCCTTTGCTTTAGGCAGTGAATAGATTCCAGTGAATTCTGGTTCGGGATCATCCAAAGGGTAGTACGGTGGTTAGCACTGCTGCCTCACAGCACCAGGGACTTGCGGTCGATTCCAGACTTGGGTGACTGTCTGTGTGGAGTTTGCACATTCTCCCCTTATCGATGTGAGCTTCTAATGGGTGATCCAGTTTCCTCCCACAAACTGTGTAGGTTCGGTGGATTGGTCATGCTAAATTGTCTGTAGTGTTCAGGGATTTCTAGGTTATGTGAATTAGTCAGGGGTAAATATAGGGGGAAGGTTGGTATGGACTTGTTGGGTCGAACGGCATGTTTCCACACTGCAGGGATTCCATAAAAATAAGAACGGTAACGATGACTGTAGAGGTTTTTTTTTAGCTCACACACATTGCTGTGATGAGGAACAATGAAGGAGAGAGAGTGCAATAGACCATTCCTTCTCAGGCAGATTACATTTTCTCCCTCTCTGAGTTGAATCACACAGTAATGTCATCCTTTCCCAAACTGGACCATGTGAGGTCTCCTTGTACATTATCCAAACTGTGTCTCCATCACATTCCTGTTCCATGTAGGTGCATCATTGCTGCTGTCATACACAGAGCAATACCCTGAGCAGAAAAATGGTCTCGGTCGATTTGAAATATGTTTACATGGCCCTGCGTCATTAAAAAAATAAAATATTTAATGTATTCAGAATATCTGTGTTAAAATGCATGTATTTTTAAATACAGCAATTGCTGGAAAAGCTCGGCAGGTCTGTCAGCATCCAGATGCCTTTTACATGCTGTAGTTGTACCAGCTACCACCACTTCCTCTGGCAGCTCATTCCATACACACACCACCCTCTGTGTGAAAAGGTGCTCTTTAGGCCTCATCAAAACCTTTCCCCTCTCACTTTCCACCAATGCCCTCTAGTTTTGGACACCCCTAACCTGGGGAAAAACCCCTGACTATTCACCCTATCAATGACCATTTTGATTTTATAAACCTTTACTGCTGCGAAATGTGACCCCAATCAACACGAATGGATGTACTTTCAGTCATCCTGGGCCTAAATTCTGAAATTCAATACTGACACCTCTTCCTTCTCCATCAAGTCACAATTCTAAATCCATTTTAATCAGTTTGTTCAGATGTATCCTGAGACACTTCTGTGGGATTTACACCTGGATCTTTGTGCCCGGAGGCAGGGACACTAGCATCACTCAGCAATACCCATAAAGCTGGAACATTATTCTCCTGTGTGTTTGTTCATCAGCCTGTCCTGACATGCTGGGACATACCGCTGCAACAGGCAGGACTTGAATCCAGGCCTTCTAGCCCAGAGCTAGAAACACTACCACACAAGCACAGGAATTGGAATCAAATCCAGAGCTCTGGCTCAGAGACAGGGACACTACCCACAACACTACCATATCCAGATTTTGGGTCATATTTTAGTGCCCACTTTTAGCTTAGTGTAGATTTATTATAATCAGGTTACCATTACTGAACCATACAAAACACTTTGTATTGTTAAACAAATGCAAGATATTTGTCTCAACTGTAGGATATTGAGGGTACGTGCCGTGCCATTGAAATTAACTATAAACATCTTTAATTGCTATTATCTGTAGTCTACAATATTAGGGAAAGAAATCCTGCAGACACACTCTGTCCAATGAAGGGTCTCAAATAGATATTTATTACTGAACACCAGAGACGAAGGAAGAGCTTAATTTCTGACCCCAAAACACCGATCACTCTTACCCAACTCTCACGTGCGACTCCCCTTTTCCTGAAACCATGAAATGACACCAGGCCGCAGATTACTGTCCAGCCTCTCCTCCTCACTGACTGTGTCTGCAATCTGTCCCACCTCCCCCTAACCACACAAGGCAACCCAAGCTCAGGGTCTTTGTGAAACTCAAGGCTGGTGTGTGCAGGCCTCCTGGAGAGGGATGGGCATTTTAAAATTGAAGGGGGAGGGTGAGGTGACAGTAATATCACTCACTGGGCTGAGGGGTGGCGGATGGAGTTTAGTTTGGATTAATGCGAGGTATTGGGTTTGGTAAATCAAACAAGAGCAGGGCCTATACAATTAAAAGAAGAGCCTTTGGCAGTGCTGTAGTACAGAAACCTAGGCCGTCAGGTTTAATTCTTTAAAATTTGCATCTCATATAGATAGTGTGGTTAAGAAGGTGTTTATCACACATGTCTTCATAGGACAGAACTTTGAGTATCAGAGTGGGGATGTCATGTTGTGGTTGTACAGGACATTGGTGAGACCTCTTCTGGAATATTGTGTCTAGTCTAGTCACCCTGCCGGCTCATTCCACAGGCACACCACCCTCTGGGTGAAAAAGCTGCCCCTTAGGTCACTTTTAAATGTTTCCCCTCTCACCTTAAGCCTATGTCCTCTAGTTTTGGACTCCCCGTACCCTTAGAAAATACCTTGACTATTCACTTTGATATTACTGACGTTGATATTATTAAGCTGGAGAGGATTCAGAAGAGATTAACCTGGATGTTGCTGAGAGAGGAGGGTGTGAGCTATAAGGAGAGGCTGGATCGGCTGGGACTTTTTTCACTGAAGAATATGAGATTAAGCAGTAACTTTACAGAGGTTTATAAAATATTGAGGGGTACAGATAAGTTGAAGGGCTGATGTCTTTTCCCTAGAGTTGGGGATTCAAAACTGAGGGATATTTTAAGGTGCGAGGAAAAAGATTTACGAAAGTCATTAGAGGTAATTATGTTCGACAGAATCTGGCTTGTGTGTGGAATGAACTTCCAGAGGAAGTGGTGAAAGCAGGGACAGTTACAACGTTTAAAGGACATTTAGATCAGTCCATGGATAAGACATCAGTTTGGATGGTGCTGTGAGCAGCTGCCCTCTCCCTCCCCCTCTCTGAATAGATCCCTGTTGGTTTTCACCCTCTGCCAATGCCTGTGCAGTGGCGTGTGGAGGCCAGCAGAGGGTGGCATTGCATCACTTTAAGCACCACAGAGACTGCCAGACCTGCCCCACACAGAGACACACAGATACACACACGGGGATGGTTAGGGCACGGCGTGAAGCTCATCTGGTAACTTAAATGAAACATAAAGAAATGCTCAATTCGCCTCGTAAACTGTTAAAATATGAGGGACAGAGAACTCCCAAATTCCACTGTTTAAATAAAATCATCAATTTATTTTTCACTCTGAAAGTGAACATTTTACATGAACTATTCACAACTCTGGGACCCTCTTTCTCTTAACTGCTTATTACCCGACTCCAGCTCTACAGCAATATACTGTTTCTGGGTCTGCCACCCTCTCGTATCACAGGAACTTGTAAGCTCTCAGTTCAGAACAGCATTCCCTCTCTCTTAAAGGTACAGTACACCCTTTCAACTCCATCACACTGTACCCTGATGAATATCGATAAGTGGGACCTAACCGGATTTCTCTTGCTCTGTGGTTTGTCAATATTTCATTCGCTCCGTCTGGTGTGTGTCAGGACTTTTGTTGCTCCATTGACAGCATGTCATTATTAGACTCTGTCCATATGAATATATCAGTATTTCACTTGCTCAGACTCGTAAGTATGGGGCAGGATTTCAGTTGTTTCATGGGGACTGTGACACTATAACAATCTCAATGTTTGTAGGTGGCACCGAACCTGGAAGAACTCTGAAGTCTATGGAGGAGAGTGTGGAACTCTAACAGGACAATCACACGTTGCTGCAGTGTTCATGTTTATGGCAGATGGGGATCAGTGCAGAGCAGTGTGAGGTGATGCACTTTGGTCGGAAAGACAATGAAAGACAATTTAAAACAGACTGTGCCATTATAAAGGGGCTGCAGGAGCAGAGGGCCCTGGGTGTATATGAGCACAGCTTGTTGAAGATATCAGGACAAGTGGGGAGAGCAGTAACTATCACAGATTAGTTTCAGTATCTGAGCTGTTTACAGGGGGAGGTGTAGGAGGGAGTCTCAGTGCTCCCTTCCTAGGAGGTGGTGGTGACGATGTGTTGTAAGCCCACCCTCCTGCCCACCGAGACCGTGGGGATTCCATTTGTATCAGCTCGACACAAAAGGGAGATGGCATCAGGGCCACGGCTTCTAAGTTGTGCCGGGGGGAAACGGAGCTGCCAGTGGGTTTAAAGTGAGAATTGCCCTTCACTGAACATTGCTCCTTACTCGGTCGGTGGGACGTGGATGTTTCAGAATCTCCACACGAGGCGTCCCGGTCCTCTCCGGCTCGTACCAGGGTCCTCCCAACATGGCAGGGGGAGGGGGGTGAGGGAACGGATATCGGGCACTCCACCACTCGGATAGGCCCTCCCTGTCCTATTCCAGGCTGTTTCTCCTGGAATGGGAGGAAGAGAGGGAGGGAGGGAGTGGGTGTGGTCCTACTGTTAGTGTGGGTGTAGGTGGGGAGGGGGTCATGGTGAGGGGTCCGGAGGGAGTCAGTCCACAGTGTGTATCCATGCAGTGTTATTAGTGTGGGGGTGAAGTGGAGGGAGGAGGGGAGAGAGAGACAGAGAGACAGAGACAGAGAGAGAAGGTGCAGCATACGACAGTGAGAGTGGTTGACCATGAGCCTTGTTCAGGGGTCGGTGCTATAACAGATATACAGTGAGTGTGAGGGAGCTGAGAGAATACGGTGACCCTTATCCTGACAGAGTGGGGAAGATTATTGATGCTTGTCCTGTTTTGCTGGACATTTCTTCAGACCCCAGATACTGCATTGAGCTGGGTGGGGAGCTCAGACCATGCGCGATGGGTCTGGTGGTTTGGCCTCCTCTGGGAAGAGAATGGTCCCCCTCTGTACTAGCCCATCCACCAGGACCTCCGTGCCCTGTTGACAAACCGTGGAGGATTTGTCCCTTATCTGCCATGCTCAGGTAAACTGTGCAGGGCAGCTCCAACCTGAGAAAGCTCAATCATGTGCCCATTGGCCTTTTAAAGATGGCCCCAGTGTCAGGGATCACGGAATATCCAGGAGCATCTGGGTGATGGTGAGTACCTCCAGCCATGAAGGACTCCATTTACAAAGCTGGAGAACAAATGCTCATCCAAAACTCTCCATCATCTGACCTCACACCAATATCCCATTTTCCCATCTTTCCTGGGAAGACAGGCTCTTGTTACAGGATGCTATCGAAGTGTCCACATTTCAGCATTCTGCAACCTGGGAACACATCCTTCCATGACACTGTCTCTCAGTCTCCCCTTCTCTGTCTATACCCCAAACCCCTCCCATGTGGTGATATTTAAACTGATTCCCCCGCTTGGTCTCTCTGACAGTGATGTTCACACTCACAGCGCCCCCTTGTCAGGGCAACAATGGAGATATGAAGCTGTAAATGGGTGGGAGCTGTACATCCTGTTACTTCCAGAACGGGCTGCAAGTTTCCCCGCGCTGGGCAGGGATCGAACACAGTGTTACTGAGCAATGTACTGGGGTGGGGTACACAGTCCTACATGCTGGGAGGGTAACTGCTCCTGGGTTACAGATCAATGTACTCGGGTGGGGTACACAGTCCTACATGCTGGGAGGGTAACTGCTCCTGGGTTACAGATCAATGCACTGGTGTGGGGTACACAGTCCTACATGCTGTGAGGGTAACTGCTCCTGGGTTACAGATCAATGCACTGGTGTGGGGTACACAGTCCTACATGCTGGGAGGGTAACTGCTCCTGGGTTACAGATCAATACACTGGGGTGGTGTACACAGTCCTACATGCTGGGAGGGTAACTGCTCCTGGGTTACAGATCAATGTACTGGGGTGGTGTACACAGTCCTACATGCTGGGAGGGTAACTGCTCCTGGGTTACAGATTAATACACTGGGGTGGTGTACACAGTCCTACATGCTGGGAGGGTAACTGCTCCTGGGTTACAGATCAATGCACTGGGGTGGTGTACACAGTCCTACATGCTGGGAGGGTAACTGCTCCTGGGTTACAGATCAATGTACTGGGGTGGGGTACACAGTCCTACATGCTGTGAGGGTAACTGCTCCTGGGTTACAGATCAATGTACTGGGGTGGGGTACGCAGTCCTACATGCTGGGAGGGTAACTGCTCCTGGGTTACAGATCAATGCACTGGGGTGGTGTACACAGTCCTACATGCTGGGAGGGTAACTGCTCCTGGGTCACAGATCAATGCACTGGGGTGGTGTACACAGTCCTACATGCTGGGAGGGTAACAGCTCCTGGGTTACAGATCAATGCACTGGGGTGGTGTACACAGTCCTACATGCTGGGAGGGTAACTGTTCCTTGGTTACAGATTAATTCCCGTGCGATCATTGCACATCCTGCTGTGCTGGTCAGACTATCTGCGGTTTATAGATAATGCAATGATGTGGTCAGTGCAGCTCCCCATGCTGGATGGATATGTGGCCTTTGCACAGTACATCATGTTGGTGGGGTGGATAGTGGGGGAAGGTCATGGACAGGTCAAGGAATTCCTCAGAACGTCCTGTCCCCAACATTCTATAACTGACATTCCTCGGAACGTTCTGTCCCCAACATTCTATAACTGCCATTCCTCAGAACGTCCTGTCCCCAACATTCTATAACTGCCATTCCTCAGAACGTCCTGTCCCCAACATTCTATAACTGCCATTCCTCGGAACGTTCTGTCCCCAACATTCTATAACTGCCATTCCTCGGAACGTTCTGTCCCTGACATTCTATAACTGACATTCCCCAGAACGTTCTGTCCCCGACATTCTATAACTGCCATTCCTCGGAACGTTCTGTCCCCGACATTCTATAACTGACATTCCCCGGAACGTTCTGTCCCTGACATTCTATAACTGACATTCCCCGGAACGTTCTGACCCTGACATTCTATAACTGACATTCCCCGGAACGTTCTGTCCCTGACATTCTATAACTGCCATTCCCCGGAACGTTCTGTCCCCAACATTCTATAACTGCCATTCCTCAGAACGTCCTGTCCCCAACATTCTATAACTGCCATTCCTCGGAACGTTCTGTCCCCAACATTCTATAACTGCCATTCCTCGGAACGTTCTGTCCCTGACATTCTATAACTGACATTCCCCAGAACGTTCTGTCCCCGACATTCTATAACTGCCATTCCTCGGAACGTTCTGTCCCCGACATTCTATAACTGCCATTCCTCGGAACGTTCTGTCCCCGACATTCTATAACTGACATTCCCCGGAACGTTCTGACCCTGACATTCTATAACTGACATTCCCCGGAACGTTCTGTCCCTGACATTGTTTGTGAACGGCCGGACGTCAGTGAATTGAACAAACGATAAGATCCCGAGGGAAGAGATCCCGTTCCAGGGAGAAGGAGACTCTGTTCCGAAGGACCCTCAGGCAGTTAAAGGGGTGAATACGTTTTCCCTGCGTTTACATTTCTCCACGACACAGGAACGACCACAATTTAGACCAAAATACAGGAATTCCCAAACTCCGTTTGTCTTCAGGAAACTGGGAGAGAATCCTTCAGGACAGCAACGTTTCCACCCTCCGTATTAGGAACTGGGAAGGAGTGACCT
Organism: Chiloscyllium punctatum; assembly: GCF_047496795.1. Lineage (NCBI taxonomy): Eukaryota > Metazoa > Chordata > Chondrichthyes > Orectolobiformes > Hemiscylliidae > Chiloscyllium > Chiloscyllium punctatum. Next base: position 79,387,443 of record NC_092754.1, on the reverse strand, counting down.
GTGTCTGTTCTCGAGAGATCGAGTGTGTGGGAATGTTCTAGAAACCATCTGTCCTTATGAATGTGTCTCTGTGTGTTGGGGAGGGAGGGTTTCTTGTGGTTTATGTCACATTTTTGTCAGTAATTCCGACCTTCCCATTTGTTATTCCAGCTCCAATTATTTTAATAAATCCCTGAATACAGGGACACATTTGAAAATCTCACTGGGTCCCGGATCAAACGGGTCCCTTTGCCTCCAGGCTGATGGATAATGGGTTTGTTTTCCTTCCTCACAGTTAACGTAGTGACCATCTACGTCCTGCTTTATAAAGATTGTGGATTGTCTCCATGTGTCAGACGTTACCTGGGGGCCATGGCAGCGGCGGATCTCCTGGTCATTATCCTCGACCTGATCCTGAGACACATTCCCATTGTTTATCCGGAACAGTTTTATTTCCTGAGTGTCTCCGTCCCCGTGTGTAATATCCACGCCGTCCTGCTTTATGCAGCCACTGACTGCTCTGTCTGGTTCACCGTCACTTTCACCTTTGATCGGTTTGTGGCCATTTGTTGCCAGAAGCTGAAAAGTAAATATTGCAGTGAGAAAACGGCGGCTGTGGTTCTGGGAGCAGTGACTGTGCTGAGCTGTTTAAAGAACATTTCCTGGTATTTTATGCTCGAGGCTCGGTATTTGCTGCAGAACACCCCCTGGTTTTGTGATGTAACAGACGCTGTTCGAGTCTCCAGTGTCTGGGTCACAACCGAGTTCCTCCACCACATTCTAACCCCGTGTGTCCCATTTCTCCTGATTCTGCTGCTCAATGTTCTCACTGTCAGACACATTTTAGTGACCAGCAGAGCCCGGAGGAGACTCCGCGCTCACACCAATGGGGACGCTCAGTCTGACACTGAAATGAGAAACCGAAAAAAATCCATCATTTTACTGTTTGTGATCTCGGCCAATTTCATCCTGTTATGGTCAACGTTAATGCTGTTTTCTATATGGAACCGGATGTGGTGGATTGTGTATACCCCTGTGTATCTCGATGACTTTGTGCAGGAATTGGGCTTCATGCTGCAGCTCCTCAGTTGCTGCACAAACACCGCGATTTATGCCGTGACCCAGACTAAGTTCAGGCAGCAGCTGAAGAATGTGCTGAAATATCCCTTCACCCAAATCCATCCATCCATCAAATTCCCTCATTAATCAATCCATCCGGGATTTTCACATTTCAGTTCAGTGTTTCAGCGATGGAGCAGCCTGTCGCTATGGTAACAGACTGAGGGTAGCGCTGGTTTGTCCATCCTTATCCCACAGGGGGGTTACAGGGAAACATTTCAATGTTTCTCACAACTCAGGGGCCAGTGAGAAAAGGCACCATCCCACGGACTGTATCTATCACTTCCATTTGTAACCAATAAAAATGTTGATTAAAGCGTGCCGAGCAGCAGAGTGACCGATGTTGTTGTGTGTCTTTGTGTTGGAGAAGCTGAGCTGGAGAGACACAGACTCAGCCCCAAGTCCTGGTCCTCAGGGAAGGGGAGGGCACCGCGCCCTGAGCTCAGGAGCTGGGTTTAACTCCCTCTAACCGCCCCCCCCCCCATTCCAACCTGGCCTCCCCAATTCCTCACCCCCACTTTTCCTCCTCAATTCTCTCCATCTCTCCCTTCCTGCACAATCTCACTTTCTCACCACCTCTCCCTTTCACTCTCTCTGGTCCCCTCTCAGAGCCCCCAACCCCAGTTTCTCCACCTGCCTCCACTATTCTTTCTGCCTCACTCTCCCCCTCTCTCTCTCTCACACCCCCAACATGAGTTTATCCACCTGCCTCCATTCTTCTCTCTCCCCCTCACCCTCTCTCTCTCTCTCTCCTGCCGTCTCTATCTCCTTCTCACAATTCTGGCTCTACCCCATTTTCCCCACCTCCCACTTCCCACATCTCTCGATCATCTCACACCCACAAGCCCCCCCACCCCCCCAACCCCCACAAGCAGACTCACCACCAACCTGCAGTCTCTGGGTCAGAGGGAGAGGGAAGGACCAGGGAGACAGAGTGTGCCAGAGAGAGAGAATAAGGGCGGGACAGAAGGGAGAGAGATTCAGTTAGAGAGAAACGGAGGGTGGTGGGAAAAGAGAGACCAAGATAGGGAGATCGAGAGTGAGAGAAGATGGAGAGAGAGCGAGGGAGCAGGGAAAGACAGAGAGAGAGGGAAGGGAGAAATAAGGTGAGGGAGGGAGGGAGAGAGAGAGAAATAGGGGAGGACATAATGAGAGAGGGGTCAGAGAGAGGGGGGGCAGAGAGAGAGGGTGACAGAGAGAGAGGGAGACAGAGAGAGAGGGGGGGCAGAGAGAGAGGGAGACAGAGAGAGAGGGGGGCAGAGAGAGAGGGGAACAGAGAGAGAGGGGGACAGAGAGAGTGGGGGACAGAGAGGGGGACAGAGAGAGAGGGGGACAGAGAGAGAAGGGGACAGAGAGAGAGGGAGACAGAGAGAGAGGGGCAGAGAGAGAGTGGAACAGAGAGAGAGGGGACAGAGAGAGAGGGGGACAGAGAGGGGGACAGAGAGAGAGGGGGACAGAGAGAGAAGGGGACAGAGAGAGAGGACAGAGAGAGGGGGACAGAGAGAGGGGGCAGAGAGAGGGGGGGCAGAGAGAGAGGGGGACAGAGAGAGAGGACAGAGAGAGGGGGACAGAGAGAGAGGGGGACAGAGAGAGAAGGGGACAGAGAGAGGGGACAAAGAGAGGGGGACAGAGAGAGGGGGCAGAGAGAGGGGGGGCAGAGAGAGAGGGGGCAGAGAGAGGGGCACAGAGAGAGAGGGGGGCAGAGAGAGAAGGGGACAGAGAGAGAGGGGAACAGAGAGAGAGGGGGACAGAGAGAGGGGGACAGAGAGAGAGTGGACAGAGAGAGAGGGGGGCAGAGAGAGAGGGGGCAGAGAGAGAGAGAGAGAAGGGGACAGAGAGAGGGGACAGAGAGAGAGGGGGGCAGAGAGAGAGGGGGCAGAGAGAGGGGGCAGAGAGAGTGGGAGACAGAGAGAGGAGGGACAGAGAGAGAGGGGGACAGAGAGAGAGGGGGGCAGAGAGAGAAGGGGACAAAGAGAGAGGGGAACAGAGAGAGGGGACAGAGAGAGAGGGGACAGAGAGAGAGGGGGACAGAGAGAGGGGACAGAGAGAGGGGGACAGAGAGATGGGGCAGAGAGAGCGGGGGCAGAGAGAGAGGGGAGCAGAGAGAGAGGGGGCGGGGGGGGCAGAGAGAAGGCGAGAGAGAGAGGGAGGCAGAGAGAGAGGGGGGAGAGAGAGGGTTACAGACAATGTGGGGGACAGAGAGAGAGAGACACACAGAGAGAGGGAGACAGAGAGAGAGGGAGACAAAGGGAGAGGGGAACAGAAAGAGAGGGGAACAGAGAGAGTGGGGGACAGAGAGAGAGGGGGGCAGAGAGAGAGGGGGCAGAGAGATAGGGGGGCAGAGAGGGGGGGCAGAGAGAGAGGGGGACAGAGAGAGAGCGAGAGAGAGGGGGCAGAGAGAGAAGGTACAGAGAGAGAGGGAGACAGAGAGAGAGGGGAACAGAGAGAGAGGGGACAGAGAGATATGGGGACAGAGAGAGGGGGGACAGAGAGAGGGGGACAGAGAGAGAGGGGGACAGAGAGAGAGGGGAACAGAGAGAGGGGGGACAGAGAGAGATGGGGACAGAGAGAGGGGGGACAGAGAGAGGGGGACAGAGAGAGAGGGGGACAGAGAGAGAGGTGGCAGAGAGAGGGGGGGAGAGAGAGGGGGGCAGAGAGAGAGAGAGAGAGAGAAGGGGACAGAGAGAGGGGACAGAGAGAGAGGGGGACAGAGAGAGGGGTGGAGAGAGAGAGGGGGGCAGAGAGAGGGGGGACAGAGAGAGAGGGGGGACAGAGAGTGGGGGGGACAGAGAGAGAGGGGCCAGAGAGAGAGGGGGGGCAGAGAGAGAGGGGGACAGAGAGAGAGGGGGACAGAGAGAGAGAGGGACAGAGAGAGAGGGGGCAGAGAGAGAGGGGACAGAGAGAGAGGGGGGGACAGAGAGAGAGCGACAGAGAGAGGGGGGGACAGAGAGAGAGGGGGACAGAGAGAGAGGGGGGCAGAGAGAGAGGGACAGAGAGAGAAGGGGACAGAGAGAGGCGGACAGAGAGAGAAGGGGACAGAGAGAGGCGGACAGAGAGAGAGGGGGGCAGAGAGAGAGGGGGCAGAGAGAGGGGGTGGCAGAGAGAGTGGGGGGCAGGGAGAGAGGGGTCAGAGAGCAAGGGGGGCAGAGAGAGCGCGAGAGAGAGGGGGAGAGAGAGAGGGAGATAGAGAGAGGGAGATAGAGAGAGAGGGGAACACAGAGAGAGGGGAACACAGACAGCGGGGGGCAGAGAGAGGGGGAACAGAGAGAGGGGGCAGAGAGTGGGGAGACAGAGAGAGGGGGACAGAGAGAGGGGGAGACAGAGAGAGGGGGAAAGGAGAGAGGGGGGACAGAGAATGGGGGGACAGAGAGAGAGAGGGACACATAGAGGGGGGTCAGAGAGAGGGGGCGACAGAGAGAGGGAAGGATAGAGAGAGAGGGGGACAGATAGAGGGGGCAGAGAGAGAGGGGGACGGGGGGGACAGAGAGAGGCGGGGGACAGAAAGAGGGAGGACAGAGAGAGAGGGGGACAGAGAGAGATTAGGGCAGAGAGAGAGGGGGCAGAGAGAGAGGGGGCAGAGAGAGCGAGAGAAAAAGAGGGGGGCAGAGAGAGAGGGGGACAGAGAGAGAGGGGGGGACAGAGAGAGAGGGGGGGACAGAGAGAGAGAGGGAGACAGAGAGAGAGGTGAACAGAGAGAGAGGGGGACAGAGAGAGGGGGGACAGAGAGAGGGGTGGACAGAGAGGGGGAGGCAGAGAGAGGGGGGACAGAGAGAGAGGGGGACGGGGGGACAGAGAGAGAGGGTGTCAGAGAGAGGGGGACAGAGAGAGAGGGGCAGAGAGAGTGTGGAGCAGAGAGAGGGGGGCAGAGAGAGAGGAACAGAGGGATTGGGGGACAGAGAGAGAGAGGGGCAGAGAGAGGGGGCAGAGAGAGGGGGAAAGAGAGCGGGGGACAGAGAGGGGGGCAGAGTGGGCGGACAGAGGGGTACAGAGAGGGGGGACAGAGAGGGGGGGACAGAGAGAGGGGGACAGAGAGAGAAGTGGACAGAGAGAGAGGGGACAGAGAGAGTGGGGTCAGAGAGAAGGCGACGGGGGGGACAGTGAGAGAGAGGGACAGAGAGAGAAAGGGGACAGAGAGAGAGAGGGACGGGGGGGACAAAGAGAGGCGGGAGACAGAGAGACGGGGACAGAGAGAGAGGGGGGCAGAGAGAGAGAGAAACAGAGAGAGAGGGAGACAGAGAGAGAGGGGGACAGAGAGGGGGAGGCAGAGAGACGGGGGACAGAGAGGGGGGACAGAGATGGAAGGAGAGAGAGAGAAGTGGACAGAGAGATGGCAGGACAGAGAGAGAGGGGACAGAGAGAGGGGTCAGAGAGAAGGCGACAGAGGGGAGGGACAGTGACAGAGAGGGTGGACAGAGAGAGGGGGGACAGAGAGACGGGGGACAGAGAGGGGGGACAGAGAGGGAAGGAGAGAGAGAGAAGTGGACAGAGAGAGGGGGGACAGAGAGAGAGGGGACAGAGAGAGGGGTCAGAGAGAAGGCGACAGAGGGGAGGGACAGTGACAGAGAGGTGGACAGAGAGAGGGGGGACAGAGAGAGAGGGGGACAGAGAGAGAGGGGGACAGAGAGAGGGGAACACAGAGACAGGGGACAGAGAGAGGGGACAGAGAGAGGGGGGACAGAGAGAGAGGGGGACAGAGAGAGGGGAACACAGAGACAGGGGACAGAGAGAGAGGCGACAGAGAGAGAGGGGGGCAGAGAGAGAGGGGGAAGAGAGAGAGGGGGACAGAGAGAGAGTGGGACAGAGAGAGTGGGGGACAGAGAGGGGGGAAAGAGAGAGGGGGGACAGAGAGCGGGGGGACAGAGAGGGGGGGACAGAGAGAGGGGGACAGAGAGAGAGGGACAGAGAGAGAGGGGACAGAGAGAGGGGTCAGAGAGAAGGCGACAGAGGGGAGGGACAGTGACAGAGAGGTGGACAGAGGGGGGGGACAGAGAGAGAGGGGGAAGAGAGGGAAGGGGACAGAGAGAGCGGGACAGAGAGAGGGGGGACAGAGAGAGGGGGACAGAGAGAGGGGGACAGAGAGAGAGGGACAGAGAGAGAGGGGGGACAGAGAGAGGGGGACAGAGAGAGGGGGGACAGAGAGAGGGGGATAGATAGAGAGGGGGACAGAGAGAGAGGGGTACAGAGAGAGATGGGGACAAAGAGAGGGGGACAGAGAGAGAGGGGGACAGAGAGAGAGGGGGACAGAGAGAGAGGGGGGACAGAGAGAGAGGGACAGAGAGAGGGGGACAGATAGAGAGGGGGGACAGAGAGAGAGAGGGGGACAGAGAGAGGGGGGGACAGAGAGAGGGGGACAGATAGAGAGGGGGACAGAGAGAGAGGGGGACAGAGAGAGAGGGGGACAGAGAGAGAGGGGGGACAGAGAGAGGGGGACAGAGAGAGGAGGACAGAGAGAGAGGGGGGACAGAGAGAGAGAGGGGGACAGAGAGAGGGGGGGACAGAGAGAGGGGGACAGATAGAGAGGGGGACAGAGAGAGAGGGGGACAGAGAGAGAGGGGGACAGAGAGAGAGGGGGGACAGAGAGAGGGGGACAGAGAGAGGGGGACAGATAGAGAGGGGGACAGAGAGAGAGGGGGACAGAGAGAGAGGGGGGACAGAGAGAGGAGGACAGAGAGAGGGGGACAGATAGAGAGGGGGACAGAGAGAGGGGGACAGAGAGAGAGGGGGACAGAGAGAGGGGCGACAGAGAGGGGGGGACAGAGAGAGAGGGGGAAGAGAGAGAGGGGGGACAGAGAGAGAGCGGGGCAGAGAGAGAGGGGGGACAGAGAGAGGGGGGACAGAGAGAGGGGGGACAGAGAGAGGGGAACAGAGAGAGAGGGGGGACAGAGAGAGGGGGGTGACAGAGAGAGGGGGACAGAGAGAGAGGGGGACAGAGAGAGGGGGGACAGAGAGAGAGGGGGACAGAGAGAGGGGGGACAGAGAGAGGGGGGACAGAGAGAGGGGGACAGAGAGAGAGGGGGGACAGAGAGAGAGAGGGGGACAGAGAGAGAGGGGGACAGAGAGAGGGGGGACAGAGAGAGAGGGGGACAGAGAGAGGGGGGACAGAGAGAGGGGGACAGAGAGAGAGGGGGACAGAGAGAGAGGGGGACAGAGAGAGAGGGGTACAGAGAGAGAGGGGGACAGAGAGAGAGGGGGGACAGAGAGAGGGGGACAGAGAGAGAGGGGGACAGAGAGAGAGGGGGACAGAGAGAGAGGGGGACAGAGAGAGTGGGGACAGAGAGAGAGGGGGACAGAGAGAGGGGGGGACAGAGAGAGAGGGGGACAGAGAGAGAGGGGGACAGAGAGAGGGGGGACAGAGAGAGAGGGGGACAGAGAGAGGGGGACAGAGAGAGTGGGGACAGAGAGAGGGGGGACAGAGAGAGAGGGGGACAGAGAGGGGGGGACAGAGAGAGGGGGGACAGAGAGGGGGGGACAGAGAGAGGGGGGGAAGAGAGAGAGGGGGACAGAGAGAGAGGGGGACAGAGAGAGGGGGGACAGAGAGAGGGTGGACAGAGAGGGGGGGACAGAGAGAGGGGGGACAGAGACAGGGGGGACAGAGTGGGGGGGGACATAGAGAGAGGGGGAAGAGAGAGAGGGGGACAGAGAGAGAGGGGGACAGAGAGAGGGGGGACAGAGAGAGGGGGGACAGAGAGAGGGGGGATAGAGAGAGGGGGAAGTAGAGGGGGTGAGAGAGAGGGGGAAGAGAGAGAGGGGCACAGGGAATGGGGGAGATAGAGGGGGTCAGAGATGGGGACAGAAAAAGTGGGAGGTAGAGGGGGTCAGAGAGATGGGCACAGAGAGAGGGGCACAGAGAGTGGGGGAGATAGAGGGGTACAGAGAGACATAGGCAGAGAGAGATCGGGGCAGAGAGAGTGGGACAGAGTGAGGGGTCAGAGAGGGAGAGGGGGACAGAGAGAGGGGGGGACAGAGAGATGGGGGAGGACAGAGAGAGGGGGGAAAGAGAGAGGGGGACAGAGAGAGAGGCACAGAGAAAGGGGGGCAGAGAGAAGGGGAGATAGAGGGGGTCAGAGAGAGGGGGACAGAGTGAGGGGGTCAGAGAGAGGGGCACAGAGAAAGGGGGGCAGAGAGAAGGGGAGATAGAGGGGGTCAGAGAGAGGGGGACAGAGAAAGTGGGGCAGAGAGAAGGGGAGATAGAGGGGGTCAGAGAGAGGGGGACAGAAAAGGCGGAGGTAGAGGGGGACAGAGAGAGAGGGACAGAGAGGGTGGGGGACAGAGAGAGAGGGGGACAGAAAGAGAGGGACAGAGAGAGGGGGCAGAGAGAGGTGGGCAGAGAGAGGCGGACAGAGAGAGAGGGACAGAGAGAGGGGAGGAAAGAGAGGGGGGACAGAGAGAGGGGGACAGAGAGTTGGAGGACAGAGAGAGAGGGGGCAGAGAGAGGGGGACAGAGAGAGGGGGACAGAGAGTGGGAGGACAGAGGGGGGGCAGAGAGAGGGGGGAGACATAGAAAGGGGGTGACAGAGAGAGAGGGGGGACAGAGAGAGGGGGATAAAGAGAGGGGGAGAGAGAGAGAGGGGACAGGGAAAGGGGGCAGAGAGAGGGGGACAGAGAGTGGGGAGAGAGAGAGGGGTGATAGAGAGAGGAGGACAGAGAGAGGAAGGGGGTATCAGAGAGAGGGGGCAGAGAGGGTGGATAGATAGAGGCAGGACAGAGGGGGGGGACAGAGAGAGGAGGGCAGAGAGAGGGTGACAGAGAGAGAGGACAGAGAGTTGGGGAGATAGAGGTGGCGAGAGAGAGGGGGACAGTGAGAGAGGGACAGAGAGAGAGGGGGACAGAGAGAGGGGGGCAGAGAGAGAGGGGGCAGAGAGGAGGGGACAGAGAGAGAGGGGGTAGGGAGAGGGGGACAGAGAGAGCGGGTCAGAGAAAGGGCAACAGAGAGAGGGGGACAGGGAGTGGGGAGATACGGGGGACAGAGAGAGAGAGGGGTAGAGAGAGTTGGAGAGAGTGAGGGGACAGAGAGAGAGGGAACAGAGAGAGAGGGGGAAAGAGAGAGAAGGGGACAGAGAGAGGGGGGACAGAGAGAGGGGGGACAGAGAGTGGGGGGATAGAGAGAGGGCGACAGAGAGTGAGAGGGGAATAGAGAGAGAGAGGGGGGACAGAGACAGGGTGACAGAGAGAGGGGGGACAGAGAGAGGGGGAGGTAGAGGGGATCACAGAGAGGGGTACAGAAAAATTCGCAGGTAGAGGGGGTGAGAGAGAGGGGTGATAGAGAGTGAGAGGGGAATAGAGAGAGAGAGGGGACAGAGACAGGGTGACAGAGAGGGGGGACAGAGAGAGGGTGAGGTAGAGGGGATCACAGAGAGGGGTACAGAAAAATTCGCAGGTAGAGGGGGTGAGAGAGAGGGGTGATAGAGTGGGGGACAGAGAGGGGGGGCAGAGAGTGGGGGACAGAGAGAGGGGTACAGGGTGGGGGTGAGAGAGGAGGTCAGAGAGTGGGGGGATGGAGAGAGTGGGGGACAGAGAGAGAGGGAACAGAGAGAGAGGGGGAACAGAGAGAGAGGGGGAAAGAGAGAGGGGGACAGACAGAGGGGGGACAGAGAGAGGGGGGACAGAGAGTGGGGGGATAGAGAGAGGGGGCAGAGGGAGGGAGGCAGAGACAGGGGGACAGAGAGAGGGCGAGATAGAGGGGGACAGAGAGAGAGAGGGGGGGACAGAGAGAGGGGGGACAGAGAGAGGGGGGGACAGAGAGAGGGGGACAGAGAGAGGGGGCAGAGAGTGGGGGACAGAGACAGGGGGACAGAGAGAGGCGGGTGGGAGAGAGCGAGGGACAGAGAGAGAGAGGGGGGACAGAGAGAGGGGGGACAGAGAGAGGGGGGGACAGAGAGAGGGGGACAGAGAGAGGGGGCAGAGAGTGGGGGACAGAGAGTGGGGGACAGAGAGGAGGAGTACAGAGTGGGGGTGAGAGAGGAGTTCAGACAGTGGCGGGATGGAGAGAGTGGGGGACAGAGAGAGGGGACAGAGAGAGGCGGGTGGGAGAGAGCGCGGGACAGAGAGAGAGAGGGGGGACAGAGAGAGGGGGACAGAGCGAGGGGGGACAGAGCGAGAGGGGGACAGAAAATGTCGGAGGTTGAGGGGGTCAGAGAGAGGAGGACAGAGAGGGGGACAGAGTGAGCGGTATAAAGTGGAGGTGAGAGAGGGGGTCAGAGATTGCGGGGATGGAGAGTGTTGGGGACAGAGAGAGAGGTGACAGAGAGAGAGGGGACAGAGAGAGAGAGGGGGACAGAGTGAGGGGTATAAAGTGGAGGTGAGAGAGGGGGTCAGAGATTGGGGGGATGGAGAGAGTTGGGGACAGAGAGTGAGGTGACAGAGAGAGAGGGGGACAGAGAGAGAGAGGGGGACAGAGTGAGGGGGGACAGAGAGAGAGGGGGACAGAGAGAGAGGGGGACAGAGAGAGAGGGGGACAGAGAGAGGGGGGACAGAGAGAGAGGGGGACAGAGAGAGAGGGGACAGAGAGAGAGGGGGACAGACAGGGGGGATAGAGGGAGGGGGACAGAGAGAGAGGGGGACAGAGAGGGGGCAGAGGGAGGGCGACAGAGAGAGAAGGACAGAGAGAGGGGGACAGAGAGAGGGTCAGACAGAGATGGTCAGACAGAGGGGGTCAGAGAGAGGGGGTCAGAGAGAGGGTGCAGAGGGAGGGCGACAGAGAGAGGGGGACAGAGAGAGGGGGACAGAGAGAGGGGGTCTGAGTGAGTGGGACAGAGAGAGGGCAACAGAGAGAGGGCGAAAGAGAGAGGGGGACAGAGAGACGGGGACAGAGAGAGGGGGACGGAGAGAGGGGGACAGAGAGGGGGGGGACAGAGAGAGGGGGACAGAGAGAGGGGGACAGAGAGAGGGGGACAGAGAGAGGGGGATAGAGAGAGGAGACAGAGAGAGGAGACAGAGAGAGGAGACAGGGAGAGGAGGGTAGAGAGAGAGGTGAGTGTGAGGCGGAGGAGTCAGAGAGAGGCGGGTGGGAGGGAGAGCGGGACAGAGAGAGAGGGGGAGAGAGAGAGGGGGGACAGAGAGGGGGGATAGAGGGACGGGGGACAGAGAGATGGGGGACAGAGAGATGGGGGACAGAGAGATGGGGACAGAGACGGGGGGACAGAGAGAGAGGGGCAACAGAGAGAGAGGGGGGACAGAGAGAGAGGGGGTCAGAGAGAGGGGGACAGAGGGACGGGGGACAGAGAGATGGGGGACAGAGAGATGGGGACAGAGACGGGGGGACAGAGAGAGAGGGGCGACAGAGAGAGAGGGGGGACAGAGAGAGAGGGGGTCAGAGAGAGGGGGGACAGAGAGAGAGGGGGACAGAGAGAGAGGGGGACAGAGAGAGGGGGGACAGAGAGAGAGGGGGACAGAGAGAGGGGGATAGAGAGAGGAGACAGAGAGAGGAGACAGAGAGAGGAGACAGGGAGAGGAGGGTAGAGAGAGAGGTGAGTGTGAGGCGGAGGAGTCAGAGAGAGGCGGGTGGGAGGGAGAGCGGGACAGAGAGAGAGGGGGAGAGAGAGAGGGGGGACAGAGAGGGGGGATAGAGGGAGGTGGGTGGGAGAGAGGGAGTCATAGAGAGGGGGACAGAGAGAGGGCGACAGAGAGAAGGCGACAGAGAGAGTGGGTCAGATAGAGGGGGACAGAGAGAGAGGGGATAAAGATAGAGGGGGCACAGAGAGGGCGACAGAGAAAGGGCGACAGAGAGAGAGGGGGTCAGAGAGAGGCAGTGTCAGAGGGGGAGGTAGAGGGGGCCAGAGAGAGGGGGAGATAGAGGGGGTCAGAGAGGGGGGACAGAGATTGGGGCCAGAGGGTGGGGGACAGAGAGAGGGGTACAGAGTGGGGGTGAGAGAGTGGGTCAGAGGGTGGTGGGGAACAGAGAGAGGGGGACAGAGAGGGGGGACAGAGAGAGAGAGGGGCAGAGAGGGGGGCGGAGATAGGGGACAGAGAGAGGGGACAGAGAGAGGGCGAGATAGAGGGGGACAGAGAGAGGGGGTCAGAGAGAGGGGGACAGAGTGAGTGGGCAGAGAGAGAGGGGGACAGAGTGAGTGGGTCAGAGAGAGGCGGGTGGGAGAGAGCGCGGGACAGAGAGCGGGAGGGGGACAGAGAGAGGGGGACAGAGAAAGAGTCTGGTGGGAGAGAGAGGGAGTCAGAGAGAGGCGGGTGGGAGAGTGCGTGGGACAGAGCAAGAGGGGAACAGAGAGAGAGGGGGACAAAGAGGGGGGATAGAGGGAGACAGGTGGGAGAGAGAAGGGGACAGAGAGTGGGGGACAGAGAGAGGGGCGACAGAGAGAGGGGCGACAGAGAGAGGGGGATAGAGAGAGGGGGATAAAGAGAGGGGAACAGAAAAAGTCGGAGGTAGAGGGGGTCAGAGAGAGGGGGAGATAGAGGGCGACAGAGAGAGGAGGACAGAAAGGGGGACAGAGTGTGGGGGACAGAGACTGGAGGACAGAGAGAGGGGTATAGAGTGGGGGTGAGAGAGGGGGTCAGAGAGAGGCGGGTGGGAGAGAGAGTGGACAGAGAGAGAGGGGAACAGAGAGAGGAGAACAAGGGGGGGATAGATGGAGGTGGGAGAGAGAGGGGGACAGAGAGAGGGCGACAGACAGGGGATCAGAGACCGGGGAGAGAGAGAGGCGGGTGGTAGAGAGAGGGGGTCATAGAGAGGGTGACAGAGAGAGTGGGTCAGATAGAAGGGGACAGAGAGAGGGGGACAGAGAGAGGGGGACAGAGAGAGAGGACAGAGAGAGAGGGACAGAGAGAATGTGGACAGAGAGAGAGGGGGACAGAGAGAGGGGGACAGAGAGAGAGGGGGTCAGAGGGCATGGGACAGAGAGAGAGGCGGGTGGGAGAGAGAGGGGATCAGAGAGAGGTGGGTGGGTGGGAGAGCGGGACAGAGAGAGGGGGACAGATAGAGGGCGACAGAGAGAGTGGGTCAGAGAGAGGGGGACAGAGAGAGAGGGGGACAGAGAGGGGGGAAGATAGAGGGCGACAGAGAGGGGGACAGAGAGCGGGGGTAAAGAGGGAGGGGGAGAGAGAGAGAGGGGGACAAAGAGGGGGGATAGAGGGAGATGGGTGGGAGAGAGGGGGGGACAGAGAGTGGGTGAGATAGATGGGTTCAGAGAGAGAGGGATAGAGAGAGGGGGTCAGAGAGAGGTGGGTGGGAGGGAGAGCGGGACAGAGAGAGGGCGACAGAGAGAGTGGGTCAGAGAGAGGGGGACAGAGAGAGAGGGGGGACAGAGAGAGAGGGGGACAGAGAGGGGGGACAGAGAGAGAGGGAAAAGAGAAATGGGGGACAGAGAAATGGGGGACAGAGTGGGGAGGACAGAGAGGGGGGGACAGAGAAAGGGGGGACAGAGAGAGAGGGGGACAGAGATAGAGCCGAACAGAGAGAGAGGCGACAGAGACAGGGGGACAGAGAGAAGGGAACAGAGAGAGGGGGCAGAGAGGGACAGAGAGAGGGGGTCAGAGACAGAGTGTGGGGGACAGAGAGAGAGGACAGAGAGAGAAACAGAGAGAGAGGGGGTCAGATAAAGGGCGACAGAGAGAGGGGGGACAGAGAGAGGGGGGGACAGAGAGTGGGGGGACAGAGAGTGGGGGAGGTACAGGGGTTCAGAGACAGGGGAACAGAAAGAGAGGAGGACAGTGAGTGGAGGAGGGGGTTCAGAGAGGGTTGGGACAAAGAGGATGGACAGATAGAGGCGGGATAGAGAGGGGGACAGAGAGAGGGTGAACAGCTAGAGGGAGGGACAGAGAGAGAGAGGGGGGACAGAGAAAGGGGGGAGAGAGGGAGTGGAGAGAGGGAGGGGAGGACAGAAAGACGATGACAGAGATGGGGGAGAGAGAGGGGGACAGAGAGAGGAGGGACACAGAGAGGGGGGACGGGGGGGCAGAGAGACAGTGACAGAGAGGGGGCGGAGAGAGGGCGACATAGAGAGGGGTCAGAGAGAGGGGGGCAGAGAGAGGGGACAGGGAGTGGGGGACAGAGAGAGGGGGGGACAGAGAGAGGGGTCAGAGAGCGGGGGACAGAGAGAGGGCATCAGAGAGAGGCGGGTGGGAGAGAGCGCGGGACAGAGAGAGAGGGGACAGAGAGAGAGGGGGTCAAAGAGG